>NW_027532679.1:7243233-7428963 GCF_008692635.1 Crocuta crocuta | reverse complement strand
GACCATTTTCAAACACACACACACACACACACACACACTTGATATATTAACAAGGTGGCAGATGTAATTTAAAGTTTTTTTGGTACTTGATTAATGACTTATTAAAATAATGAAATCAACTGAGTTTTTAGTAGTAAATACATTTTAAATGTTAAGTAATCATGGATTTAAACAATGAAGTTAATAAAGTTAATTTAGTTCAAGAAACAGTGAGACTTATTAGCTTAGTTTGAAAATTGCATTTTCCCCCATGAGTGACTTTAAATGAGCTTCATTGGCTGTTAAGCCATTAATCAAGCTTTTATTTGCATTTGGTGAATGTTTGGCATCTTTTGGGTAACCTTTCTGTAATTATGTGGTATCTGCTTCTGTGCCTTTTCTGTTTCAGCTAATGAATGCCAACTGTCATGAATAGTGAATTTGAAGGTGATTTATTATTTTCTCCTAATTAGTTACTTTTTGATTTCTCAACATTAATTTTTTGTTAAACCTCAGTTAATTATGAGTAATGGGAAAAACCTTTTTTTCTTTTTTCTATTGTTGCCTCTGGAAAACAATCCCCCTCATTGTCAGTGATCTGACTGCTGCTTGCTTGCTATACTGTGATTTTGAAGAGACTCTTCACTTTTATCTACAGGGGGAGATTTGTGAACTTATAGATAGCAAGAGTTAGGGATGCAATTGAATGAAGATGCAAACACAGAATGGCATAAGAAATCTTTATGATTTGTCCTCCTTTCTTTTGATACTTTTATAGCCCTTTAACTCACCATTTAGATTTTACTGTTTCAGCAAGAAAAAGGTTGTAAACAGCCTCAGCAGGCAGAAAAGGTGAAATACAGTTTCAGTATTTATATTGGGAAGTATCTCAAGGAATTTGTTATGCTGCTTTGACTAATTATATTGAGCTGAGAATTACCTTATTATTACTTTATTTTGTCAGTCAGAGAGTGGCTTCTGTGGGAATTATTCCTAATCAACTGCCGGTCACAACCTATGTGCTGGGCATCCTCTTGTGTTGTCCTGAAATGCCCAGAATAGGCAATGTCTGCAGTAGAAAAAGGATGGGCTCCAGAGGGTTAAATTAAACATGCCTCAAGACTGCAAATGTAGTTGCCTGTATTACAGTAGGTGGCAGTCTTTTCATGTTGACTAAACTCGGGCCTGAAATACACACAGAGAGGCACGCTTGGTGTTATGCATAGGCACCCTCAGTATTAGGCATGTGAGTGCCCATAGTGGCATGATTCAGGGGCACTGAAAAATCTTCTTGTCTGAAGTAGTTTTCGAATAGGTGTCCATATTGCCTGAAGTCAACAGCTGTTGTTCTTCAGGGGCCTTTGAAAGATCATTCAATTCATTATAACCAGGGAATGGATTGGCTTTTAAGTATTTGTATTTGCTAAAACAGCTTTTTAAAAATTTATTTAGTGACAACATGTGGGGTATTTTTCTCAGTGACTTGCTTAAACTTGTTGGAGTCTTTGTTTCTAATTGTCCTCATAACTACAACCATATTCTAGAACAAAAAATAAGTATATTTTGAATGAAATGAATGAATGAAACTTTTTAGATCTTTTTTAAAAATCTGGATTTATTAGTAAGACCTCTGTATAATATTCTTACTACTTTAATTGGCTGGGGTTTTTTTTTCCTTTTTGGAAACTTTTGTCTACTGCCTTGAAAAGAGTTCATACATAATGCTTGCTCAGTCATATTTGTTTGTTGAAGCAATGGACTCACTTACCATGGTCTTGTCAGAATTTAGTTTTGTGTGGTTTCATTCAGTTTATGAGATTGTATTTAGAAAATGCATAAAGTATTTCAGGTTTAAAATTTCTATTTAAAAACTGATGACTTTTGTATAATAATAGAAAAAGAGTGGGTTAACTAAAGATTGCTCTATTGTGCATATAATAAAAATAAGATTTGTATGGCTTATATTCCTCTGAGATTCTGACATATTTTTTAAAGAAACCATAGCTACATGTCTTGGGTGGGTTTTAAAAGTAATCCAGTTGGAGACAGAGGCTTTTTGTCTTTAACAAACCACTCAAGGGAAGTGAATTTATTAAATTTCAGTAAAGAAACATTTACCTATATGACTCTTTAGTCAAATACTCCATCTTTAAATTCTAGCTTGGAGATTTACTGGCTGTTTGACCTTGAGTAAGTGGCTTAATTTCTCTGTTTATCAGTTTTCTTATTTGTGAAGTGGGAACGTTACTAGCATAATCTTCTTGGCTTGCCATGTGAATTTAATGAATTCATGAATGTTATGCCTGGGAACAATGTCTGGTATATATAGTAAGTGATACTTGAGTTTGCTATGATTACTACTAATATTTCTATTAATACTGCATTAGGTATTAATAATGTTAATGCTGTACCAAATATTGTATTAGGGTCTGGATTCAGATGATACTTGGCCAATATGCACAACAAAACTGTATGCAAGAAACAGAAAGAGAGCTGAGCTTTGGTTAACAAATATTCCCTTAGAGATGACAAAGAGGCACAATTATTTTATAGCTCTGCACTGTTTTTCTTAGGTGTGAAAAATCAGAAATGACAATCCTGCTGAGCCTAACGAGATATTTCTGATACCTGAAGTCATATGCTGGCTTCTTTGTGTGATGTAAAGAATTGGACAATATTGTTTATCTACAGTTCAGATCCTTTTTTTTTTAACTGAAATTTTACAGTATTTTCAAGTGATATGAAATTTGTAGGAAAGTAAAAATAACTTTTTGTCTCTGTAACATTTCAGAGGGGCTGACCTGACCTGATACTTCCTAACCACCTAAGAATTTAGTGTGTTTTTACTGTTTTGTGTGTGTGTGTGTGTGTGTGTGTCTGTCTGTCTGTCTTTAATTAATTACTTTAGATTTTTTTCTGCGGTACCTCTGGTTTTGAAAATTGTCCTTGATCCTTTTGAATAACCAGAATATTGGCCTACATGCAGTACCTTCCTATTCTCTTACCTCATCATAATAAACTATAAAAATCAGGACTTAATACAAATATTTTAGCAGCAGCTGAACCTTTAATCCTATTCTAATCCTGTACCAGTTGTCCTGATAATATCTTTTATAATGAAAGGATCCAGCCTAGAACTTTTCACTGCAGTTAGTTCATGGATCTTTATTCTCTTTTGCTTTTGGACAGTCCTTCAGATTTTTTATATAGACTTTCATGACCTTGACTCTTTTAAAGATGAGAGTAGTTATTTTTTCAAATGCCCTCCAATTTGTGTCTGTCTTTTGCTTGCTCATGATTATATTAAATTATGGATTTTTTGGAGGAATATTTCAGAAGTGATGGTGTGTCCTTTTCTCTGTGTCCTATCAGGTGGCACACTCTTTTGAGATGTGATACTACTAGTGATGTTCACTTTGATCACTTAATTAAGTTCATGTCTGCCAGCCACTATTTTTTCTTTTGAAATTAATAGATATCTTATGGGACCTTATTTTTTAACATTACTCACCAAATTATGGAGTCATGGTTTCCTATTTTTGTCAATGCTATATAATCCATTACTCTGATTATTTTGAAACTCAAATTGCCTTAATTTGGTCAACAAGAGTCCCTTCAAGCTGTCCTGTATGTCCTTCTGACATGGCTTAATCATTCCTTGAATACTTGTTTGCTTTTAGACCCAAAAATATGTCCCTGGCTATTCTTCTCTTTTCCCTGACTCAGTGCTAGAAGGAGTCATTTCTATAGCATCTTACTTCCTTTTGTTGGAAAATGGTATTTAGAAGCCAAAAGCTGGGCATTAGGTATGATTATTGCTATGGGTGTCATTGATCCCAGGCCACCTCTGTGAACACGATGCATATTGCACATATACATGTATATACGTCTATCTCTCTGTTTATTTCTATATCCATATGTTGGAAATTCTAACTTCACTTCCTGCTTGCAATTTTTTTTAATGTGTATTCATTTTTGTGTGTGTGAGAGAGAGTGTGAGCAGGGGAAGGGCAGAGAGAGAGAGGGAGACACAGAATCTGAAGCAGGCTCCAGGCTCTAAGCTGTCAGCAAGAGGCCAACACAGGATTTGAAACCAACAACCGTGAGATCGTGACCTGAACCGAAGTTGGACACTTCTGAACCACTCAGGTGCCACCCCTCATGCTTCCAATTTCACTCCTCCACCACAAGGATCATAATAGTTCTCCTTTTCCATATTTGTAACTGCATTCTATTCAGCTGAGAAGATTGGCTTGCGTTATCCTTATGTGTTTACTTATTTGACTAATTCCTTCTATATAATCAATATTCTATTTCCATTGCCACCTCCTCTGTGTGCTGATGCCCTCTTCATTCTGCTCAGCTCTGACACCTCTCTCCTAGATGCCTGCTTACCCTATGGAGACACCTTCCTCGCCCTCCTTGGGCTCATACTCTTCTGGACTACACCCAAATAAGGTTGCTTTTCTTTCCTTCTACTCAAGCTGATGGTATACCATAAATTATTGGGTATCCTCCTTCCCCTAACCCTGTGGATGACCTTCACATCCTATGTGAGCTCTGATACTTCCATTCCACACTAGATTGCCCCTCTACAGATTTGCCTTCCTTATCATTGTTCAGGTTCTCAGTACTCTGCTTGAAGTCATGCATCTCTGGAGGTACCTTAGGCCACCCCTGTCTGGGTCAACATGTTCCTCCTCTCCCAGTGTGTGAATACTTACTTTGCTTTGCCCTACCTAATGGATTTAGGACTGAATGGTTACGGAAATTAAGGGAAAGGAAGGGAAGGGAAGGGAATAAGCCCAATTAGAAATAAAAGCCCGATGAATCTTTTTAAGATACAAAAGAAACATTGCTTGTTGCTGCCAATGAAAGTTCAATTAATCTTTAAGCCTTAAGATAAAGACTTTTTTCTGTATGAATTAACATGTAATTTTCAATAGTTCATATCTATAGCAACAGGACTTTTTTTCTCACCACTTTTAATTCTTTTCATATTTCAGTGTTTGCTTGTTGCTTAAAGTGCACTCAGATAGAACTTTCTATGTCTCTGTCTCAGACACTCAACCTTCAACACCCTTACTCCCAGCCCTATCCCCTACCTAGTAATACATATCATTGCCAAGGATCTGATCATCTCAATGTTGCTTCTGAAACAAATCACAACATAGAAAAGGGTGTCAGAAATAACAATTAAAAATGAATTCCATATAGTAAGCACACATGAAAGCAATTAGGCTCCTAGAAATAAACTGTTTGGATGTAGAAGAAAAGAGATGATTTTGATAATAATTTTTAGTGAGTCTGAGCTGAGCATCTTTGCAGTCAATAGCATTGATTGATTTGCCACATGTATAATTACCACTCCTATGTTCCTGATTCTCCCTTCTTTGATGAATTTCATATTATCTAGCAAGAAAACTCATTCAGGTCCACTTTTGTCATGTCCTGGTATGTCTTTTGGGTGGTCTCAGGATAGGATGCATGTAGCTTAGTGAGGAAAAAAAAGGGAGACTTCAATTAGGAATCATGAGATCAGGGTTATCCCTACTCTGGGTGGTTCTAACACAATCATTTCATCTTCTCGTCACAATTCTCCTCACTTATAAAGTGAAACAGGCTTATAATCTTTAAGTCCTCATGGAAAACTAAGATTATAGTAATGAATCAGTATACAATTCTGTAATTGAATAAGTTTTTATTGCTTAACATTGGGATTGATTCCTTAATCAATACATTTTATCACTTGTTTGATTCCATTTATGGAAATGTTCCAATAAGAAAGACCAAAGAAACAGAAAGCAGATTAGTGTTTTTCTGGGGCTGAGAGAAGGGGGCAAAGGAAATGTCTGCTAATGACTATGAGATTTCTTTGGGGGAATGATGGAAATATTTTGGGATTAGTTAGTGGTAATGGTTGCACAAATTTATAAATATATTAAAACCCCCTACATAGTTACTTGAAAAGAGTAAAATTTATGATATGTGAAACACATTTCTGTATGGTTTGAAAATTAAGTTTTCTAGAGTGGGAAATAACATGAAATGGGTACAACATGGCAGGGGGTGGGCCCTAGAACCGTTACATATAAGCCTCTGACTTGTCTTGTGGTTTTAAAGGCATATGCAAGTATTAGAATATTTTAAAGTAAACTTTATAAAATAAAAACAATAATTAGGTAAAATTTTTATCTCAAATTCAGAATTGCATTATTAAGTGAAGCCATGAGTTTGAGTATTTTTTAAAAATGTTTTTATTAATTTCTGAGAGAGAGACAGCCTGAGCAGGGGAGGGCCAGAGGGAGAGAGAGGGAGACACAGAATCTGAAGCAGGCTCCAGGCTCTGAGCTAGCTGTCAGCACCGAGCCCGATGCGGGACTCAAACCCACGAACTGTGAGATCCTGAACCGAGCTGAAGCTGGACGCTCAACCAACTGAGCCACACAGGAGCCCAGAGTTTGGGTATTTTAAAATATGCCAAATTATGACTTAAATAAAGGGACTTAAAGATAAGATTCACTTTGACAGTTAGAAATATATAGGGTGGGCACCTGGATAGCTCAGTTGGTTAACCACCCAACTCTCGATTTTAGCTCAGGTCATGATCCCAAGATTTTGGGATCAAGCCTAGAACCAGTCTCCCAGCTCAATCTCTCTTTCTCTCTTTCTCTCTCTCTTCCTCTCCCTGCCCCCTGTCTGTCTTTCTCTCTTTTCTGTTCACGTGTATGTGTACATGCTCTCTTTATCTCTCAAAAAAATAAGGATTGAAGCGATATGTGCTAGTTACTAAAAAACAAAAGTTAGCCATAATTGGAATTGAGCCAGTTATGTGACTTCTAAACTCTCAAGAAGGTATAACCAAAGGAAATGTAGTTTACATGGTGAAAAAGAGCAATAAAGGCAAGAAATATCAGCATCATTTGTAATAGGGAACATTAGATGCAATCTAGGAGTTTGACATAGAGGCTTGATTAGATCAGTTGTAATACATCAAATGCTGGAACATGAAGCAGCCTCAGAAACTGGGAAATGTTTCACTGATATGGGAGAGACTATAAAAAATATTTGGATAAGAAAAAAAAATAAACTGGATATAAAATAACTTGTGTAATATAACCAGAATTTAATTTATCAAATATGTAAATACACATAAAATGAACATTTTAATATTGGTATCCCCCCAAATGATAGGTTGATAGTCAAAGGTTTTTTGGTGCAGTACAATTATGTAATTTTTAAAATAGGTGGTTTTTAATATTTTCCAAATGATGTTAACATAAATTGCTCTTATAAAGATAAAAGTAAAAGTGTTTTTGAAAAATCTATGATTCTGGGGTCACCAGGGGTCATTCAGTTGGTTAAGGATCCAACTTCAGCTCAGGTCATGATCTTCTGGTTCATGAGTTTGAGCCTTATGTCAGGCTCTGTGCTGACAGCTCAGAGCCTGGAGCCTACTTCTGATTCTGTCTCCCTCTCTCTCTATCCCTCCCCTGCTCACACTCTGTCTCTCCCTCTCTCTCAAAATTGGATAAACAATATTTTTTAAAAGCTGAGATTCTGATAATTAGATATGAATAATACTAAAATAAATCATTAACTGTAATGTTTCATTTATCATCAAGCATTAAAAGTGATCTTGCCACTTCCCTTTAACACAGTTTAGCATTGCTGGTCTTGCTAAATGCTAGGACTATAGACAGTAAGGATTTTAAGAATCAAAACTACCCCTCTCCCCCCACATCATAGTATCAGGAATAGTACCATCCCTATTTGACAATAGCTGGTCTAAGTAGAAATACATATTCATGGATATTTTTACTCAAAAGTTTCCTTCTTTGTCACAGACTTTACAGATTATTTTCCTTTTTTTTTTTAAGTATATACATGGAAATTTCCGTAGTGAAGATCTGTAGGTGGTAAAATATATCACATCTTTTTTGTTTGTTTGTTTATCCCAAAGCAGTTTTACTTTAAGCTTATTCTTGAGAGCTAGTTTTGCTGGGACCACAGTTTAAGATGACTTTTAACCTTCTCAGTTCCTTGAGTATATTATGCCATAGTATTCTTGTTCCACTATTGCTGTTAAAAGGACTGATGTTACTCTATTCTTGCTCCTGTTCAATTAATCTTTTTTCTGATTAAGTTTAATATTTTATTTTTTTTTGTGCCCTTTACTGTCATGACAATAGGTCTAACTTCAGATCTCATTTGATTTATACTGTTTAGTACACATTTTACTATTATGTCCTTCTTCAGTTCTGAAAAGTTCCTAGCCATTATTTTTTTTTCAATTTTCCTCCTCCATCTTCTTTTTACTTTTGTGATAGAACTCTGAATATATTGAAACTTATTCTGTTCTATATATTCTCTTAATACCTCTTTCAAATTTCTCATTTGGTCTCTCAATGATCTACTTTGGACCATTTATTTAGGTATATATTTTGTATAACTGTTTTTTCTTTAGTTGGTTCCTAATCTGCTCTTTAATTTGGTCACTTATTTTTTTTTTAATTTCAATTGTTACATTCTGAAGTGATAGAAATTCCGTTTGACCTTTTGTTTGTTTGTTTGCTTTTGATATGCCTGGTTATTCTTTTTTTTATGTTTATTTATTTTGGAGAGACAGAGACAGAGAGACAGAGTGTGAGTAGGGGAAGGGCAGACAAAGAGGGAGACACTGAATCCGAAGCAGGCTCCAGGCTATGAGCTATCAACACAGAGCCTGATGTGATGCTCCTCGAACTCAGAAATGTGAGATCATGACCTGAGCTAAAGTCAGATGCTTAACCGACAGAGCCACCTAGGCACCCCTGCCTGGTTATTCTTAATAGTGTCCTGTTGCTTGTTCACCTTTGTTATTTTATCCTTTAAAACATATTTCAGTAATAGCTATTATATGTTTACATTGGCAATGTAAAAATATTAACATTTGTATTTAATCTTAATCTTAAATATTTGGGAGCATTTATCCATTGTTTGTTTTTGGTGTCAATATCATGCAAAGACTTGTTTTCTTGTACATTATTTTTAATGTTAGCTCATACACTGAGCATAATCTGTGAAAATCCCATATCTAAATTAGGTATGATTTTTCTTTTCAGAGTATTCACAATTGTTTCTAATGAGGAACTGATAAAACCCTCAGACCACTTTAGCTCTTTTTTTTAAAATTAATCTACTTGAGAGGGAGAAAGGGAGAGAGGGAGAGGAAGAAAGAGAGAGAGAGAAATCAGAGAATCCCAAGCAGTCTCCCTGCTGTGAACGTGGAGCCTGATGGCACAGAGCCTGAACCCAGTAACCCTGAGATCATGACTTGAGCCAAAACTTACCAGCTGAGCCATCCAGGTATCCCTGTGGCAATGAGTCACACACAAAGAGTCAGGACACTGAGGCTTTCTTTCCAGTAAGCAGTTTTATTCATGCCAGCACAGGCTCAGCAGTCTAAGACCCCAAAAGGCTGAGCCCTGAAGGCAGCGAAGGGGTTGCCTTTTGTACAATCTTTGTTCCTTTGTCTCCCATATATGGTAACATACAGTCGGAATGGGCAGTCTGTGTTACCTCTGTAGCACACATGAGGAATGCCGTGCACTTGCACATAGCCAGGTTGTCTTCCCTTGTCTTGAGGTTTCCACCACATTCCTTAAGGAGGGCTCTACTACATCTGCACTTAAGCGCTTTTTGTTTTACTTCTTTTTATGTTTTTATTTTTGAGAGAGAGAGCAAGCAGGGGAGGGTCAGAGAGAGAGGGAGACACAGAATTCAAAGACAGGCTCCAGGGTCTGAGCTGGCTGTCAGCACAGAGCCCGACGTGGGGCTCGAACCCATCAACCATGAGATCATGACCGGAGCCAAAGCTGGACGCTTAACCAACTGAGCCACGCAGGCACCCCTGCACTTTAGTGCTTTTAAAGAGGGTCTCTGGCTCTACCTCCCTCTGTTGTGGAGCTAAAGCTTAGTCTTCCTTTCTTTGTCTTCTAACTAGCATTTACTCCCAACAATAACTTGCATCATTTACTATTCACAGATGCCAGCTCTCTCTTCCTCTCTCCTCCTCTCCCCTTGTTGGAAATTGCCTTTACCTCCTTCAAGGATAGTTGTATGCTAGTTATAAACCTCTTCAGGGATTCTAGCCCATCAAAATAGTAGAAGCAGAAAGCCCCTCATACATTTATGGCTGGAGAAATACATCTTCATCTGCCATGTTAGTAATTTAAAATTTCTCATCTTAAATTTTATCCTTTCTGCTTAAAATTTAGATCCTAAGTCTGCTGTGGCATAGTTGGATTTTTTAATTAGACTTTTCTCCTCCATCTCTCATTTCACATATTTGAATTTAGGATATATTTTTTGAAACAAATATACTGCTGCTTAAGAAATTCAGATCACTTTTTTAAAATGTTTTTTTTTTTTTTTTTTAATTTCTAGGAGAGAGAGAGAGAGAGACAGCATGAGCAGGGGAGGGTCAGAAAGAGAGGGAGTCACAGACTGAAATAGGCTCCAGGCTCTGAGCCTGCAGTCAGCACAGAGCCCGACGCGGGGCTCGAACCCACGAACCGCGAGATCATGACCTAAGCGAAAGTCAGACGCTTAACCAACTAAGCCACCCAGGCGCCCCTCAGATCACTTTTTATAAGTCCTTTTACAAAGATAATTATGAGGAGGGCCATGAATCCCTTTCTGCACACTTTCCAAATTAGTTTATCACGTGTGTCTTTATTGTGCTGTCATTAAAAACCACCTCCCCTCTCATTGACTTTTGAAGAAAATCAACATTAAATAATGGAATTCTAACCCCTGAAACATGTAGAAGAAATGTGAGAAAGTGGAGATTAGTTAGAGCACAATGATACTTGACTCAAATTTATTTAGGTGAGTGTGGTACTATTGATCTGAATTGGTGTCCTTTAATGTTTTAAGAGAAGAAAGCAAGTGCTGGAAAAATCAAAAATCAAAATTAAATTATTAGACTATCACTGTGGAAGGTTCTACTTTATCTTGAAGTGAAAGTGCTCTGAAATACTTAAAGCAAAATATCTGTTTAAATTTATTGGCTCTCATCACACCTTTCCTCTAGCAAAGAGAATAAATGTTTATCTTTGAACTTTTTGCTTCTCATCTGAAGCTTTTATTAAAAGAGAGTAAACAGCCTTGCTTAGATTGCATCCTTGTCTTTATGACCACTAAGAGTACGTCACAATCCCATAGGAAGCCTCAACTCTCCTTATAGACAGGAGAGGAACATCAGTGTAGACTGTTTGGATTGAAAGAAAAGAAATAAGTTTTCATACAGAAAAGAAAAGAGGTAGATAGGTTTTAGAAAGGAGACACTAAAAATCCTAATAGGGCTTGACTATCAAATCCTACAAGCATCCTCTGAAGTGTGATGGAGATCGTTTTGAGAGAAACCAGTGGAAATCTTATCTTGTGGTGCAGATAGCAGATCCTCTGATTGTATTCATATCATGTCATTTCTTATCTTAGATTGGGAGAGCTCATGGGAAGGTACCCGTTCCCTTGCTGAACACGAGCCTCTGCTGAAATATAAGGGGTATTCTGTATGCTTGTATGAACAGAACTGGCTTTAACAGAAGGATAAAGGTAAGATGCAGAACTTAGAGGGAATCAAGAAAAGTCATATGTGTGGTATGTCTCTAGTAGAGGGATAGAGAAATTTTGGGATGCTTTTTAGGAGTGCCACCCTGGTCAAACTTTGGGTGGTAATCACTGCACCCTTCATGCAGTATCCGAACTGGTCCTTTTATTTACCGTTTTGATCTACAAGGATTTACTTTCTAGAGGGTGACAGGGTTGTAGTATGAGAACATAAACCAAACAAATCCCGTTTCAGTGCTTTCCTTTAGCACCCTGTTTGTGGCCCTGCATCGTCTAACCTTGGTTTCCACTCCAGTCACTTCTGATGCCATCCTAGCCCTCTCTCTGTGGTCCAGCTATACAGGCTTCCCTTGTCATTGGACAACTCCTGTGCACCTGCTTCCCCTCCTCTCTGTCAAGCTCTCCCCTAAACTTTTCACATGTTAATCATAGAATAAATGTTAATTTTTTAACTCTTTCCATTTCAGATATAAATGTAATCTCAGAGAGACTTTTCCTGTTCTAAAGCAGTCTTAACTTAAATTCCTTCTATATATCATTCTAATATATTTGCTTTTTAACATTTCTCATGATTTTACTATTCTTGGTGCCATTACATTGTACTTGTTTTGATTTTCTGTCTCTCGACACTGAACTAATTTCCCCTATGATGAGGCTTTGCTTTTTTGTTCTTTTGTGTATCTCTTGTACTTACTACAGTTCCCAGAATAGAAGGCATTCAATAGAAATTTGAAGAACTGAATAGATGAATAATGCATTAGCTTTACGTTCTTAAACTTTAATTTCATAGGGGATTTTCCCCTTGGGTATAATTATGTATGTTTCCTTTAACCATCCTACTGGACCTGCTAGTTAGAGAGATGTGAATCCTCTATATACAGTCTTGAAGTCAGGGACAGATGGTGAAGCACACAGTGACTACATGGGATGCTGTAAAGTGACGAGTGCCATGTGATTGGAATTTAGGACAGAAAGGGCCTCTTTGCTGTGGAGTGTCATTGCTTCCAGGCTCTCTCAGCAAATAGAGCTAGGAAATAAGTGCGTGTATACCAAACTGTGTTTGTACACATATCAGTAAATATTTGTATCCTTATCAATATCAATCTCCATTTGTATCAATATGAAGCTAAGTATAAATTCATGCTGATGTTTCCGACTTTTATCCCATATCACATAGATTATTTTAGCCTTCCTCCCTGGCTTATCTGTAACCGTGCACTCCAACAAAAAAGCTGGCACCGCCACCTGTTATCCATCTACTTCTTCACTCAATCCCAGTATATACGTGTACTATGTTTCTAGCATTGTTAATCCTATGGGAAACCACTGTATCAACTGCAGTATGGTGCTCATGTATGATTCCTTTTGTCTTTAGTCTCATAGTCTCTATTGTTTCCAAAATTATTTAGAGTAGCACTTTTCCTCCTACCCTGTTCAGTGAGATTGTGTCATAATTTCTAATACAGTCAGATCCTTTCATCAGCATCAGTATGACATGTTAGGTTCCCCACTTTTCTCCTGTTTTTTTTTTTTTTTAATTTGTATATATTAAGGTTGAAGATGTAGGACTCTCTGGGTATTGTCAAACACATGGCATAGTACCATGTATCCACCACTATATTGCTGCCCATAGTAATTTCACTGCCCTGAAAAAATCCTCTGTGCCTTACCCATTCAATTCCCTACCAACCACTGATCTTTTTACCATATCTGTAGGTTTGCCTTTTTCAGATGTCATACAAATGGAAATGTATAGAATGTAACCTATTCAGACTGGCTCCTTCACTTAGCAATGTGTATATAAGATTCATCAGTGTCTCTGCATGGTTTAATAGCTCATTCATTATTATTCTGAATAGTATTCAATTGTATAAAAGTAGCACAGGTTGTTCATCCTTTCACCTATTGAGGGGGTGTCTTGATTGCTTCCTTATTATGAATAAGGCTTCTATAAACATTCATATGAAGGTTTTATGTGGACATAAATTTCAATTCAATTAGGTAAAAACCTAAAAGTTGATTGCTGGGTTGGATCATAAAACTTTATTTAGGTTTATTAAAAATTGCCAATCTTCCAAAGTAGATGTGCCATTTGTATTTCCACCAGCAATGAATAAGAGTTCGTGTTGCTCCACACAAATTGGAGTTGTCAGTGTTTTGAACTTTAGTCATTATAATAAGTGTATGGTGGTATCTAAGCATTATTTTACTTTGCCTTTTCCTAATGACAAATAGTGGCCTTTTTCTAATGATAAAGCATGTCAGACATTTTGTTTTTCATATGCTTTCTTGCTATCACGATATCTTTAGTGAGATGTCTGTTCTGACCTTTTGGCTATTTTTTAAAATTTTTAATTAAAATTTGTAAAAGTTTGACTAGTTTTAAATTTAATTCTTTATCAAGCATGTGGCTTTCAAAGATTTTCTCAGTATTTGGCTTCTTTTTACATTCTCTCAACACTGTTTTTCACAGAGGGGTTTTTAATTTTAACCAAGTCCAACTTAATAAATTTTTTAGGAATTATGCCTTGGTGCTGTATCTAATAACTCATTACTAAAACCAAGGTCAAGCAGATTTTCTCCTGATGGATATTTTTAAGAGTACAAATATTTTTTTTTTAGCACAGGAAGCTCCTATGATAACTGCAAGACATGATTTTTTAAAAAAAATTCTCACATAAATCTCCATATTTTACAAATAAGAAAAATGGGAACTTATAGTTGTATATCAGAAATGGCCATGAAATACTGCCTATATATGTACAGATAGTCCCCTTTTTACAATTGTTTGACTACAATTTTTTAGCTTTAGGATTGCGAGAAAGCTTCTAGACTTTCAGTAGCAACTGTGCTTTGAATTTTGAAGTTTTAGCTTTTCCTGGGCTGGTGATTTGTGATGTGATAATTTATCTTAATGCTGGGTAGGGGCAGTGAGCCACAGCTCCCAGTCAGCCATGCTCTCATGAGGGCAAACAACCCACAGACTTCCCATTCGGTACCTGTACAGCTGCTGAGTTTTTCACATTCAGCATAGTATTCGGTAAGTTACATGGAGATACTCAGCATTGTACTGTAAAATAGGCTTTGTGTTAGTTGATTTTGTGTAGACTAATGTAAGTGTTCTGAGCATGTTTAGAGTAGGCTAGTCTCAAACTAGGTTATGTTCAGTAGGTTATGTATAGTAAATGCCCTTCTGACTTATAATATTTTCCATTTATGATAGATTTCTTGAACATAACTTCATCATGGAATAAGATCCGTACACAAATAAAGTCCAAGTTATTTAAAGGCATTTGTAAAATGCTTCCAACTGCAATGCTAGCTAATTAAGAATTAATTTTCTTTCATTATTATTAGAACTACACAGATAATAGGTCAATTCCTCTCCATTGTGTGTAGATAATTCTCATTATCATTAATTGGAGTTTTATGTGTAAGAAGAAGGGAAACATTTAAACATTATGGTGGGTGGGGAAGGACATTACCAGCTGTCCACAAAACCAAATTCTGTCAACCAGTAGAGGTCATTCTCTCTGTAATGTAAATTTTTGTAAATTTCTAATTTCTGCCTGTAGCTATCTGTTCTGAAGACAAGTTACAAAAACCAATTCCATTTCAGTCTGTTTCTCTTGATCTTTGTTACAAGGTGGTGTCTTTTCCCTTCCATAATAACAAGAGTGCCAGAGTATGAAATTGGGGCACTTTGATGGAAATGACAGTTGATAAGCTTCTTTTAGTTACTTAGCCCTTTGTGTGGGACATTTATCTACTTATTCTTCCAAATTTACAGTAAAACATTGATTAACTTTAAATGGAGAGATCTTCTGTTCTTGTCTGTCTTTCAGAATAGGGCATTCCATAATGATCTAGCAGGAGGAAAAACAGGAAAAAACTATGATCATTTTGGTTAGGTGCAAGAAATGCAATTGCTCAGGAAGCACCAATCGTTTTTCCATTACTTACTGCTTAGCCTTTTAAATACAAACAGCTGTAGATGTCCTCTCTCCCTTGAGATGACCATAGCTCATCAAAACCCTGTTAATTACACCTCCTTTGTGCTCTCATTGCACTATGTACTTACTATAATGGTACATTTATAATCCAGCAGTACCTATGTCTGTTTGTTTGACTCATTAAATAATTGTTTGGAAAGTAGGGGTGCCACCCCTGGATTAATTCACATTAATTCAATTTGTGCATATTATAGAGATCTTATTTTTTGAACACATTTTGGGCATTTTGGGAACACCATGGTGAATGGTATAGTAATTGCTTGAGGGGCACATGGGGCAGGGAAAATTTAGACAGGAAAATAACCAATGATCACCTAGGATAAAAATGTTATAAAAGAACTAAATAGGAAATATTATGGAGACATGAAAATGACCTCTTTTAGTCTTGAGGGATCAAGATAGACTTTCCAGAAAATATAACCCTTAAACACTGTTCTTAAGCATTAGTAAGAAATATCCTGGAGAAGGAGTTTGCAGTAGGATAACAAAAGACAAATAGAATTTCAGGAAAAGTACATTTACTTTCATCATTCTTTTACTCCCAGTACTAGTGATACATACCTTTTCATTAAATGAATGGGTAGATAAATTGCAAGCATCCAAGGCTAAATTGGAGAGACTAATCTTTCCTAAATCTATTAATTAATATGCCTATTATTTTTAATAGCCACTTAGTCATATTACCAAAAGAAGAAGAAACACTATTTTCCTCAACTATTGCATTCTCTAGAAGACCTAGTCACTTTGAAGAATATATTTCTAAAATATGTTATTTTAGCTGGGTCATAATGGTGGATATATGTCTTATATGCATTTTAAAATTCTGGAAAGTATGGAAGCTAACTGCATGAACTTTGAAATAGGATTATGTGCCTTAAACCTAAATTATGCTATTTATTAAGCTTTTAAGCCCCTACTGGCTCTTCACCTGGTTTTCTCTATATGGCTTATGAAAAACTGGAAAGAAGAGATTATTTTGCCTAAGTAGGTATGTTCATAATTCCATTGTTTATAAATGTCAAGACTTATCTATTAGTTTGGATAGGTATTTAGCATAGTTTACCCCATTTTTGTGGTGTCTTTCCAATTAGGTAACTGAAATGAATACTAAACATTGTGAGAGCTAGTAATATGTATTTTAATAAGTACAGAGTTTATAGTTCATCAGACTTCTTAGATTTAAAAGATGTGTGTAGCTGTTGAAAAATTAGGAAGAAAGTAATGAATAGAGCAGAATTGGCCACCACAAAATAGGCCTCTTTGGCATAAGGATTATTATTTAAAAAAATTTTTTTAATGTTTATTTTTGAGAGAGAGAGAGAGAGAGAAGGGCAGAGAGAGATAGAGACACAGAATCTGAAGAAGGCTCTAGACTCGGAGCTGTCAGCACAGGACCTGGTACAGGACTCGAACTCATGAACTGCGAGATCACAACCTAAGCTGAAGTTGGAGACCTAACCGATTGAGCAACCCAGGTGCCCAGAGGATTATTTTTGAGCTAGTTATTTTTAAGAAACAACAGGCACAGCGGAAGCTGGGAATATGAGTAGAAGTTACCGTATTATAAGAGACATTTACTTTTATAAGGGAAATCTTCCTTTGTAAGAGGGTCACCCTCTTTGTACCAGGAAGAGGAGGATGACTAAACTCTCTAGTAATTCTTATCACCGGAGAAGACAGAGATTTAAGTCTGCTTCACAACCATGCCCCTGTGTACTGTGTGTGTCTGATAACTTCCCATAAATGGCCTCTCTGCAACTGCCCTCCCCTCCCCTCCCCCTTCTAACATATATCTTTTTTCTTCAGCTGGAGATGGTGTTTAAAGTGGTGGCTTAGGCCATTTCTGGGAGTTCATCTATTTTCCTGGGTCTCTCCCATGTCTGCAGGAAGTATACATGTTATTAAACTTCTGGGTTTTTTTTCCTATTAACCTCTCTTATTGTTGGGCTGTCTCAAGCAAAAACCTAGAAGGGTAGTGCAAAAATTATTTTTCCTCATTTACAGTAGGAATTATTTCTCTAAGAAATGGAATAAAGGGTTGGAGTATGGATTTGTTTCTGAGGTGTTTATGTAGTAGAAAGTCTGTAAGCATGAAACCTTTAGTCTTTAAAAAGAGTAGGATATAATACTACAGTATATTTCGGAATATTTGGATTAATCATTGACTTTAAATATGTCTCTTACAACTCTTTCACATGTGGCCCAATTACAAAAGCAATTTTGACCACTACCAACTCTCATCCCTGGATTTGGGTGTCCAACGATCTTCTCTGACAAAATGTGACCGTTCCTTCAAAGAAAAAGTGCTGGGAGCAAAAAGGAGCTAACTTCAAAGGTTGCCACTGCTTAAGAAATTTGGGAACAATATAAGTTAAAATAATAACAATAACAATCATAACCATTATGATTTATTGAAATGTTAGTTTATAAAGGGTCATATGTTCACAATGATATTTAATGCAGAAAAGAAAATACAGAGTATAAAAAGTTCAGAGTGTGAAAAAGTTTACAGAGTATAAAAAAGGTTAATATTCAATAAGTATACCTTGTTATAAAAGTACCAGTGGTTCCCTATGGCTGGCATTCATTCTTTGTGAGCTGGCATCTGTTTTGATGAATTGGCACTTGAACTCTACAAGTTGTTAAATATTTTATTTTATTTTTAATTAAAATTTTTTAAATATTTATTTTTGAGAGAGAGAGAGAGAAAGACAGAGTGACAGAGCACAAACAAAGGATGAGTAAAGAGAGAGGGAGACACAGAATCTGTATCAGGTTCCAAGTTCTGAGCTGTCAGCACAGAGCCTGACACAGGGCTCGAATCCATGGACTGCAAGATCGTGACCTAAGCAGAAGTCAGATGCTTAACCGAGTTACACAGGCACCCCCAGCTGTTAAATATTTTAAATAGCACTCTTTGTTTTGAATTGGATTTCATAAGTAGGGAGATATACTACACATGCCCACACACATATATACTGTGCATGTGTATATATGTGCATATATTTGTTTATACAGATATGTTTTTAAAAAAATTATTATATTCATTGGGTATTTATCTACATATTATAAAAATATTTTCCTTCTATCTGTATGAGCAGTGAGACATAAATACAGAGTTGTAAATTAAGAGAAGTAGGCCTTGAAATCTGGGAACTCTTTTGTATGGGATAGAATGATAAGTTTCTACATTATTATCAAGCAGCAAAAGTTATACATGGGGGCATCTGGGTGGCTCCGTCACTTGAGCTTCTGACTTGATTTAGGCTCAGGTCATGATCCCAGGGTTGTAGGATTGAACCTTGAGCCTCCTTAAGATCCTTGCTTTCTCTTTCTGCTCTTCTTCCCAACTGGTGCTCTCTCTATATACATATCTCAAATTAAAAAATAGAAAAAGTTATACAGCCTATCCCTGGAAAATAAATTAGGCAAATTTCTCAAAAAGGACAGCTAACTACATAGACTCAATCCTTTATTTTCTAGGAGATAAAACCTCTGTATGGCCCTGCTAATTATAGTATTATGTTAATGAAGGATGCGTCTACTTTTAAATAATTCTAACAGACTAAGTCAATATGACAGAACAATGAGTTATGTAATGTGAGGTAGGTGAGACTTTAAAAGTCTACCCTACTCAGCGTGCCTGAGTGGTTCAGTCAGTTAAGTATCAACTTCAGCTCAGGTCATGATCTTGCAGTCATGGGCCTGAGCCCTATGTTGGGCTCAATGCTGACAGCCTGCAGTCAGCTTCTGATTCTGTGTCTCCCTCTCTCTCTGCCCCTCCCCTGCTTGTGCTCTGTCTCTCTCTCTCAAAAATAAACATTAAAAAATTTAAAAAAAATAAAAGTCTCTCCTACTCTTACCAAGGAGTTTCACAATAATTTTTGATACCCTATAGAGATCTCAAATGACGGCAATCTATTATTTTAGAATCACATAAAACTAGTTTAAAATAAAGACAACTTTCTTAAACTTTGCTGTTATTTTTACAATAGGCTCGTCTAAGTAAAGAGCTAAGTTTCCTTATACCTGTATTTGTGTAATTGTGTCTATTCTATACAGTCTTGGAAGCATCCCAAAGAATCAGGTACACTGTAGTATAAGAACAATGTTCCCTCTCCCCCACAAAATTAGTTACTTCCTGATCCTCAAAAGGGACTTTATAGATGTGATTAAGGTAAAGGTCTTGAGATAGGGAGACTATCCCGGATTATCTGGATGAGCTCAGTCTAATTATGAATTCTTAACACTGGAAAACATTTTGCTGCTACAGTCAGAGAGAGATGTGACTATGTAAGAAGAGTCAGAGAGAGGCAGTGTTGCTGGTCCTGAAGAGAGCCATGGGCCAGCTAATGTGGGCAGCCAATGAAAACTGGAAATGGTAAGGAAACAGATTCTCCCTGAAAGAAACAAAACATTGCTGATACCTTGATTTTAGCTTGGTGAAAACTGTGTCAGACTTCTTGTAGTCAAAACCAAAAGAGAATAAATTTGGGTTGTTTTAAGTCATTTCGTTTTGGTAATTTGCTGCATCAGATGTACACCAAATGTGTTATAGTTATACAGTTTAAATTGTTTACTGGTATTTAGTTAATTATCATTAGTAAAATGCTTAAATAAAATTGACTTCTGAAGTTTTTATTTATTAAATATTCATTATTAGATGTTTATTATTTATTGTTAGACATATAATGTACCTGATGATCTTGAGTTCTAGGTGAAGAATTTAGGAAACAATATTATCATGGTATTTGTTTATTATTATTTGTCCTTAGCAAGGAACTTCAGGAAACAGTTTAGAAAATTATTGGTTAGTGTGCAAGTGTGAATAAAAGGGAAGCATGAATAAAAACATGAATAAAAGGGAAATAGTATTTCAGAAAATTTTAGGTTTGGAAGAAGCTATGGATTCTCATTTCCAGTGGGTAAAAGATAATACTGAGAGGGGCTGTGCTTTACGAATGCAGATGAGAGCTCACAAGGCTTATTTTGGTCAATGCATTGTGATGGGAAGTAACAAAATGTAGTTGTTAAACTCTCTTCCTCAGCTCTGTGGTCATGGAAGCCTGTCTCAAAATGGAGCTTCCATTAGCCTGAGTCCTGGAGACACTACTTGGGTAGAAGTCCCTTGCCAATATAGATAGAACATAATCTAACATGTCATGATGGAAAGTGTCAACTCTGTTAACAGTTTAGAAAGAAATCCTGGAAGTGATTTTTTATGGTTATGCTTGTTCAAACATGGGCCATAAGCTCATTCTTGAACAAATCACCATAGTTAAAAGAATAAAGTATGCTGAGTAGTTTAGGGACAGGCCTTAGGACTTTCTGGGAGATGAGGGTAGAAGGGTATCATCAGATCAAGCATGACGTGAGGAAAAAAACTTGGTTTTCACAAAGTCTGGCATTAAATGTTCTGTTCATTGGTGTGGCTGAATAGATGGATAGTAAAATCAATACCTATCTGATCTACCAATAATTTCATGCTATTTATATCATCTATATTTGGCTCCTCAATAGTTCTATTTTCTTTGGATTTTACAGGATATACTAATAACCTTTTAACTTTTTTTCTTGGTTGAGAAAAATTAAATTTGTTTTCAGTCACTGTTAATGTGATAAACTACCTAAGTCATATTCTGAATTCTTGAATTAAAATGCATCAAATTAGATAAATATTCTATAATGATAGTGATGGTTCCCACTATTCCTTTAAATTGTTTTAATGTTTATATATTTTTGAAAGAGAGAGAGAGAGAGAGAGAATTAGGGAGGGATAGAGTGAAAGAGGGACACAGAATCCGAAGTAGGCTCCAGGCTCTGAGCTGTCAGCACAGAGTCCAACACGGGGCTTGAACCTCCAAGCCATGAGATCATGACCTGAGATGAAGTCAGACGCTTAACCAACTGAGCCACCACGTGACCCACCACGATTTCTTTAATAAGCTCTATAGCATAGAATAATTTAAGAGGATGATTTCATTATGTGAATTCAGATTACTTTCAAATACAGAATTTATATTGGGCTTCTTAGAGAATTTCTAAACATTTCAACTACTCCATAAAGCCAATTCCTCCCCACCTCCTAGTACATACTAACTCTGAAAACTTCAGTTAGTTTTTACATTGTAAGTGGGAAGAATGCTATCCCTGGAATTGCTTTTCTCATTCATTATAGTGGTGATTGTAGGCTATATACGGAAACTTCACACCTCTAGAAAAAAATCACAATGAAAAAAAAAAACAACAAAACCCACAGGATAAATGGTATAAATTCACTTTCAAGATCCATTCCAGCACAACTCTGAAATGATCTGGATTTGGCATTTACCTCTGAGCTGTTATAATAAAAGCTTCAATATGACTTTATAATAAACAAAAGGCCATCCAAACAAATTGATTTTATTGCATTGGTTTGAGCAATGAACTGTATAATTTGTTTCCTCGCCAACAATATTTTGTTTGATTAGGCTCACAAAGGAAGACCTAAGTAAAATCTGTTTTTCTATAAAGGAATATTTAAAGATGGAGAGGCTTCTTTAACAGCTACCTTAGATGGATATGTTTTTCATCTATTACCTATACAGTGAAGTGCACAATCACCTTGCTTTTATAATCTGAAGAGGCCAAAGGTTTTTGACAGGTCTTACCGATGCCTTGGCTAAGAGACAATGGAGTCTGAATGCTTCTGAATTGTAGCTGCTGCCCAAACTCGGTTTAAAAATGCACCTAATAAGTATTAATTTTGCACTGGCCTTCTCACTAATGACGTAGTCTTGACTTCCTCCTTCCTTTGCTCCATTTTCCAATGCAGCTAAAACCAGAATAATATACTCACACTTCTGCTTAAAACACTTGGGTGGTTACTCATGGCCTATGGAATGAACTTTTAGGGGTTTTATCCTTCCATGACCTGGTCTCTCTCTATCTCTCCAGCCACTTTCTGCCATGTACTTTTTACTGAAATAGCACCACATTATTTTGAATTTTTTTGCATACTCCATGTAGTTTCACTCCATCTGCATTTGCTCAAGTCATTTCTTCAGCCAGGAAGGCCCTTGTCATCTTTTTTGTCAATCAGTCTCATTCTAACTCTTCCTTCAGGATTCAGCTCACATGTCTTAACCTCTGGATAGCTTCCTCTGAGCCCTTTCTTTATGCCTTTATGGCAAAAAATGGACACTTACTTCTTTGTATGGAGACTGTTCATCTGTATCTCTCCTCCCTCTATATAGAGTCCTTGAAGAACTGGTCATTGATGAGTGCAAACCCCATCACCCAACTGTTCCCCAGTAACTGCTGCCTGTGTACCACACCTGCCCACACATATCTTCGCATTCCCTGGCATGGAGCCTGGTGTATGAAAAGAGCTCAATAAATATTTGTTGAACTGAGTAAAATAGATTTAGTTGAAAGCATCCTAGAAGAATAACCAAAACACTGGGATTAAAGGACTGATTTATTCAGCTTGAAGAGAAATACAAGAGTAGTACTAATGAAGTTAGATTTATAGATTTGATGCTCATCAAAACCCATTTTCTGACTCTGACTCTGTGTGTCTTTGAAAATATGTTCTTGGTCAGGAATATTCTTTCTACTTTCTATAATGGGCAAGTTTCTATTCTTTTAATTCTCAGTTTAAGTCTTCTCCCTCTGGGGAATTTTCTCACATTCACTTGATAACTTTTCACACTTTGCTCATGCTTTTATAGCTCACTGTGCATAAATAACTCTGATACAATAATTCTCACATTATATTGTAATTACTTATTCATGTGTCTCTCTGCACTATCTTTAATTCACTGCTCCTTGAGGGCAGGGTTTGTCTTCTTTCTTCATTATCTTCTTTCTCTCTTCCATCCATTTTTTAATGCAGTGCTCAAAACTGCATTAATATTAAATATCCAATATTTAATTGGATTAAATATCCGATTGTGCATATCCGGATATTGTGCATACCGGTTAGTTTCAGTGTGCTGGTCTCAGCCACAGGCTCAGCACTATGCTCCATGGGTAGTAAGGAGGACCCAGATTTAGAGTACAGGTGACATATTCTGGCCAACTACAGGAACACAAGCCCTAATTATATGACATCTTCAAGGGCAGCAAACAGGCTCTCAGGCCAACTTTTAGCACAAGACTCTATCAAGTTTAAAGACCCTAGTTTTAAAACCTTGGCTTCACCAATTATTTAGGTGACCTTGAGTTATTTATTTGGCATCTCTGAGTGTCACTTTTCTCATCCATAAAATGGGATTCACTTAAAAAGTTTGGTCGGGCCTCGTTTGGCTACAAGTGAAAGAAATCTAAATGTAACTACATTGACCAACAAGAGGATTGGCCATGTAATTGAAATCCAAGGGTAGTTTGGCTTTAGGTGCAGTTCAGTGCAGAGGTTCAACAGATGTTGCTGGAGCAGTGTTTCTCTTTTTACCTCTTGGCTTTATTGTTTCCTACTCAGCTTCATTCTCATATTCTGCCTTATCAGGCAAGAAGGTCTCTGTCGTTTCCAGATATGTATCCCCACAATAGAAAGTCTAGAAGAATTTTTGCTCTCACAGGCCTAGGCCATTATCTGATTGATGTTGCTTGGATTATTACTGTGGTCAGGCAAATGATAGTGCACTCAATGGTCAGCCTATGGTTTGTGCTCTTTCCCTTTGGTTGAAAAAGGTTATGGTGTAGTAGCTGAAAACACACAGAGGACCTAATGGGGTGTGGAAAGGATACACAAAAAAACTACAATAAAGGAGGGGACATGCTAGGCAGACAAAACCATATCTTCAAGAGACTATTACATGTATTCATTCTAACACATATTTATTAAGCTCATCCTTCAAAAAATTGCTGTAGGGATTAGAGATAATTGCTTTAAAGTGCTTAGCCCACAATTTAGCATACAGCAAATGCAAAAACAGAGATAACTATTAGTAACATTAATTAAATGAATCAAATATAATACATTACATACCTAAAAATCACATACCTGCTATTCATTTACCCTGAAAAGTTTTTGAAGGGAAGATTGATTGGAAGATGGACTTCTAAAACTGGAAGCATAGATAATGTAACTATTTTTAAACACCTTTCCATTCAGATTAGTTTCTTAGAATACATCAATCAGCTTTATTTCATTGAGTGTATTAAAACAACAACAACAGCAATAATAAGAAAAACAACAACAAAAAAAGCCTGTCTTCTCTTTCTACCTAGAAGTCTCCAGGTATTATTTTTTACCCCTAGAGCAGTAAAAGAATGAAGCCTCTGAGTATTTTGGTGTAAAAATGATTTTCATTATGAAATACTATCATCTCTATAGCAACCTTTCCCTATAGTATCCTTACATGAATTTAATTTTCTAAGGCTCTATAGAAAGATCATATGGCTGAAAGTCAAGATGTCACTCAATTGTGCAAGCATTGTGAGAAGACACTCCTCTGATGGGACTTTTGTATTAGTCTCTTTGCTGGCTTTAATTCGATTGAGAATCAGTGCCCTAAAGAAGAATCTGAAATACTTGATGCGCTCAGTGAAATATAAGTTCTGGAAGGGAGGAAGAGATCTAGGAGCTGGGTTCAGAAAGCTAGGGCCATTTGTCCAGCCAAGAAATAATCTACCAGTCAGGAGAGCATCTTTTTAAAACTGGCTCTCACTTCCATCTGTGATTTTGAGCTAGATACTTAACATATCTGGTTGTTAGTCTCCACATTTCTAAAATGGGACAAGCTAATTGCTAAGGTTAAAAAAATAGTGTTCTTAAATATGCACTCTGATCTTTCTTTTGAGACCTTTGGAAAATGTATCCATAACCTCTCAAGTAAACTCATTAAGCAAATTTAAAACTTGTAGTAATGCTGCATTTTTTGTTTGATAAGTTTAGGTAAGGCAATTGGTAATAAAAATTATAAATCAGAAATCCTAATACACAGCTAATAATACCCAACTATGAGGAATTTCCTGCTAGGATATTAAAATTCTTATCAACTTTGATCCACCTTTAACCATAAGAGTGTGTTAATAAGTTACAGAGTGGAGCAGTACCTTGATCTTCCCTCAACTCTATTTATCCGTGTGCTACACTGCCTTGAATAGGATAAGTCATAAGTAAGAGGATGATAGTAGTAGTCACCAATGAAGCTACATTATAAATGAATCAAGAGGAATATAAGCTCCTTGAGAAACTATGAAAATATTGGATGTTTCCCCCACTGTGCATGGAATGGATTAATCTTATCTGGATATCGCAAATGGGACCCCCGAAGGCTAGAGGACTTAGAGATGTTTGGGTTACACTAGCAAGAGGTTTCAAGTGACTGATGTATGTATATAAATGCAATTCCATTTCAACCCTCTCTTGATGCCTCCCTCAATGATTACCAAGCAACTATTCCTTACGTTGTTAAAAGATATAGGACCATGGCTACAATTTCCTAGTACCTGGACTTTGTGGATTTGAGTGTGTGATTTGGCACCATAGTTGTCTGCCTTACCAGGCCTGTCTGGCAGAATATATAGGTTCCAAATTCCTATATCATATAAAAGTGCTTCCATGATACTTGCCCCTTTTTCAACATTACAAAGGATCACAGCTGGAGGAAGGAGCATTACCCAAACAAGCCTGTCTTGTGCTTCTTCTCAGACATGTTTCTTCTACTTTTCTTTTCTTTCTTCTTCTTCTTTTTTTTTTTTTCAGTTCTGGTTTCTGCTGTTCAGTTAGGTATTCTTGAGCACAGACTCAAGAAGGAACAGAACTGCAGGGCTGTACTCTTTGATGCATATTAAAGTCACTTCTTGGAAAAGGAGCTACAAAGCACTGAGGTACCAAAAAATAGGAAATGTTGATATGCGACTTACTGAGTTTTCCAGTACTATAGCACGCCTTCATGGTAAGCTCTTGATCAGCTGGTTTAAAAGGAGCCATGCTGTATATATGACTCACTTCGTGGCACTGACTGAAAACAAAGCTCCAGCTCCATGAGACACTGCACAGTGGTTGTTCCCCTTGCCATTCCACCCCTCCCCACCTTGTTTTATGATACAAAAACATGACCAGACCCAGTTTGCATTTGTGCCTTGGAACTGCTGGTTATAATTTGAATAATTCAGCACAAGTCATTGGAGCTGAATGTGCCATGTCATGCAGTAAAAATTAAAGTATACCGTATTGTTTTATGGAAACATGCAGTTCCAAAGAACTGAGGTAAAAAAAGACCAATTTCTGTTTTAAACAATGAGATGCTGATTAAGCAACTGTTGCATGTGAATAGAACAAGTTAGTTCAGGGATCAATAAAAATATACAGATGTTGCTGTTGGTCTTTACAACATTTTGATGATCTCGTTGCATATGTAGTTAAGGATGATTTTATTAATATTGTCCTACTTCTAGTATAATGGCCACAGTCAAAATGAAGGCATCTACAAAGCCTGTTTTGCAACAGAAATCTCTCAGAAAGGATCTTCATGCCTTTGGTTATTCATTTGGAGACTAATTCCTACTAACTTCCAAACACCATCAAACAGGAGATACTAGAGATTTGCTTTTGTTCTGTCTTTGAACAGAGATCAAATTTTACTTTTTCTCCTTTCCTTTTCCTGAAGGCATTATCCTTAGGACATTGAGAGCTTTCTGTATCTCAGGGCTGGATAGGTTATTTAGTCATGTACTAACACTAAATTCAGCACCTTAGGAGTTTTTTTTTTTTTTTCCTTTAAATATTACTAACTCATTGAGGGTTGATTTTTAGCTTGATAGTTTTGTTATTCACTGCTTCTGTAATCTTTCTTAATAAAATCTATTATTTGTGGCACATAGAGTTTACTTTTATCTACTGCTATATATGACTACTCCAGGGTTTCTTTTTTTTATAACATTTTATTAGGAATAATACCGATTTATGGTTTATCAACTGCCTATCATGTGTAGGGCACTGTGTTAGGCTCTGGGAATATAACAGTGAGGGATTGAATCATCAAGACTAGGTATTTGATTTCAAGGAGTTTAAAATCTAGCCTATCTAAACTCCATAGTAGTTTTAAGAGCGTGATACTATATTTCCATTTTAAGGATAAGGAAACTAACTCTCAAAGTTAACTAACACATCCAAGTTAACATAGGGAATAATTTGTAGCATCAAGGGTGAAAGGTAGGTCTTTCAGGTTCTAAACCCTATTCTTTTTTTTCACTGTTATTCCTTTTAAAAGCGTTTCCACAGTTAGTAAGTAAAATGGAGATCAAATAGCTCAGATTAAATGGTGCAAAAGGAAGGAGTTTGAGAAAATAATCTTTTTCTTCCAGCTATCATTTTAGGTGCCATGCTGCATTATATATTCAAATGTTTCCCAATTGAAAAAATAAATCAACATGCCAAGGAAATAGAGGAAACATGGAGACAAATTGGGTGATGATGATAATTCATGTGAGAAGTACCTAGTTTGGACGAACAATCAGAAAAAGGTGATAGAAACACATATCAGATTTGCTAAAGAAATCAGATGGTTCAATGATGAAAGAAATGTTATAGGTACTTGGAAATAAGATTTATGGTGTTTGAATATGGCAAGAGTTGCCTTTATGCTAGGTAATATAAGTGATCTTTTTATCTGTGTGTGTGCAAGCAAAGATGTAAAATGATTTTATGTACTTGCTTTTAAATGACAATCATTTTAAAATGTCAGAACAGTTAATATCTTGTGCTTTGGAATTTCTACTGTAATTTGTTAAAATCTGAGACAACAGTTTGAACTAAGCCTTGATTTAAAATCTACACATGTAGGGATGCCTGGCTGGCTCAGTCAGTTGAGAATCAGACTCTTGATTTCAGCTCGGGTCATGATCCCAGTGTCATGAGATCTAGCCCTGTGTCAGGCTCTGTACTGAGCTTAGACCCTGGTTGAGATTCCCACCTCCTGTCTCTTCCTCTTTCCCTTTGCCCCTCTCCCTCACTTGCATGCTTTCTCTCTCTTTCTCTAAAAAATATCCACACATCTCACAAAATCAGATGATTTGAAAATTTTGATTGGAATGGGGTGGACTAGACAAAATGGAATACAGTTTGAAATATTTTTCTCTTACTGTCTTTCAAGTTGACCTGCCACTTATGGATAAAAAGGCTAAGGGCAGGAAAGTTTAAGCTAATAAAAAACATAATAGAAATGTGAATTAGGAAGATTGGATAGTCACATGATGGTTATTTACATACCTGGAATTTGGACAAAGAGCAATCAAAGTTGTACAAAGGTTTGAGTCCAGGTACAGTTTTTCCAATAATAGAAGCATCTCTCAGAAAAAGAACTTGAAAAGAGTTGTAGGAAAAGATAATGAACTTGACTTTGAATATGTTACGGTAACCTCTAAATGTAAACTTATGCCACAAAAATAATAATGGTAATGGCTGCCTTAATTAACATTTCTTTGTACCATAAATCCCACTAAATTCTTTTTACATATTAATAAATTACTTAAAGTCATGTGGATAGACGGTATTAACTGCATTTTAGAGAACACAAAACCAAGAGAGAACTTAATGTACTGTCCCAAACTCATACAGCTGGAAATACACAGAGCCTTCAATTATACAAGGTCTATCTGAATCTTCGGTTATGTACTGTTTCCTCTGTTCCTCTAGCATAAAATAGCATAACTATTGACCATTGATCCAAGACTGAATTTTTAGTTCTCTTCTATGATGCTTCCCAACACTTTGATTGTTTCTATTTTAAAATTGTTTTGGCTACTTTCCTGCTATTTTTACATTGATTGGTCCGCGGAACCTAAATTATTAACTTTCTGCCTTTGAAATTCTGTTGTCAGTCAAGCTGAACTTGTTTGTACTCTTGTTGATTTGTGATGGTGTTGACTAAGTGGCCATATGAACACTTTTTTTTATTTTCTGTGCTAGCATAAGTATGGTTGATGGCAGCTGCCCAGACAGAAACTACAGTTCCTAGCCCCTCTAGCATCTAGATACATGGAACCTGCATGTAGTTTTCATTAATGAAATGAAAGTGGAATTTCTGTGTGCCTTTAAAAAGTGGATCTCTTCTTTATTCCCTTCCTCTGGTGGTGTCTAGGCACTTGACTAGGTTCTAGGAATGGCAGAATGGAAGAAGTTTGGACCCCATTTCACTGTGCAGATAAGAGCTACCTGTCAACATTACCTACTTCACACTGAGAAAGAAATAAGCAACTATTACATTTGAGACATTAGAGTTGTAGGTATATTTTTAGAGTATTTTAGCCTAACTAAAAATCTCTACTATCAATAAAATGGGTTCTATTTTGTAATAGTAATAGTGGAACAGAATTCTATGTTATCTTCTAGAGAACATGTTAAGACACTTTAGGTGCTCTTGCAAGCTACCTAGAAACCATCTTCATTTCTTTTATGGCATGAATTTAGAATTGGGTTGTGAACTGTGGCCTGTGTACTCAAGTCAGGCTCCTTTCCACTACAAAGTGCAGAAGAAATTTTGATCAAGCTCTTATCTATCATATCATGCTCCATTGCATCATGAGTAAATGGTCATTGAAGTCTTGGTGTATGCCTCATCACTGAGTCTGAGATAATGCTTTGTAGTCGATCCATCTGAAGGAGAAGAGAGTTCTTTTTACAAATCCCCCCTAATATAATACAGTGTTATTTTTCTTCACAACCAGATAATTTTGTTTTTTCTAAATTCCTATTGGTTTTGGAAATTTAATCTTTCATATGTGTGAAAATTATCCTACCACCACAGATGTCTGCGATAGAAGCTATGGTCAGACAGATCCTGAGAAGAATTCCACAAGAAGACTTGTGTCAGAAGCTGTTTTAAAGACCCCCTTTAAAGGGGTCTTTAGACAACATTCAATCTTCTACTTACATACACCAGAGGATGGTCTCTGATTCAAGAATTACTGAGACACACCAAAATAAATTTTTTTTATGTAACTTCTCCAGAGGTCAGGAAGAGCAAAGAGCAACTTTGAGTTCAGTTTTTATTTGAATTTAACAATTTTTTTTCTTTTTGTTATTGTTGTTCAACCAATTACACTCTTCAATACTGGCTATGTGTTGAGGGCCTTAAGTGATTGTCTTCCTCAGGCAATGCTGGAGAGTAGTGTTTGAAGAATGAGCTGTGAAGGCTTAAAAATTTAATCTAAAGGTTGGACCAGGAGCCTTTTGCTAAAGAACAACTTCTTGGGTTAAAAATCAATTACCAAATTCTCAGAGCAAAGCAGAGGCAAAGAGCATAGCAGGCAAATAAGGCAACTGGCAAATAAGGCAACTGTAAGGAGCAAACCCAGCTCCTTCTTTTTTTTTTTTTTTTTGAGTCTCTGAAGGTTTTTTCCTATATTTCTCAGTTGTTTCTTGACAAGGCAGTCTTATCTTTGACCAGGACCTAGAAAGATCTGACCTATGATTTCATCAGTATGCTTTATTATTTTATTTTGTTTTTATTATTTTATCTTATTTTACTTTATTTCTATAAAAAGTAGTGGTTTAATTCTTTTTTAAATTTTATTTTATAATCACTTGAATTCAAGTAAGTTGGATCCAAATTCCAGGCCCAGTTTTCTTGCTCTGTGGTCTTAAGTCTCAGTTGACTCACTTGTGAATTACAGGTAATGGTATTTATTGCAAATAGAGTTTCTGTAAGAAGCAAATGAATTACTAAACATAAAGGGCTCCACTCAATATTTTGTTTATAGTAAATGCTCAATAAGTATCACCACTACTTGTGTTGTTCTTGATGGTTGTTCATAACAAAAGTATACCTTTATGAATTTCTTTTTCTCTAATGCATTTAGTCTCCTTGATGCCATTAAAGCTTTTTTTTCCCTTTAGGATGGCTTCCCCACTCTTTCTAGATGCATTCTGTTTCATGGTTAGCTGGGTGAGCCTACTTCCTCTTGTGTCCAAATACATCAGAAGGAGCATTATTGTAACACACATTTGATTGAAAATATTAAATGTTTCTTAAATGGTAGCAATTGAAGACCATTGTTTTCTTCCAATGTTTACACTAGTTATCAATGTAAATGTGGTAAGAAGAGTTTAGTAAAATGAAAATCTTGGTGAAATTAAATTTTGGATAGAATTCTTATATTTTTGAGGTTAAGAATAGTGTCATTGTCTAGACTGTGAACCTGGAACCAGAGTGTCTGCATTACGGCCCTGCCTGTGACTCTTCATTGTGTATAGTCTTTACAGATTGCATCTCACTCTCTGTGACTCAGTATTTTTATCTATGAAGTGGACATGAAAATAATATTTACCATATTTAGGACTTTTAGGACTGTTGAGAACATGAAATTATTCAATGAATGTAAAGTACTTAGAATAGTATGTGGTTCCTAATAGAGATTTGATGTTTTGGTTGTTGTTTTGTTGTCATTGTTACAGATTTCATGACTGTATAGCTTGATGAGGAATTAGCTATAGTGCTTTTGTACAGTGATTTGCTTTTAGTATAAACTTTATTTTTTATTTAAAAAAATTTTTTTTAATGTTTTATTTATTTCTGAGAGAGAGAGAGAGACAGCGTGAGCAGGGGAGGGTCAGAGAGAGGGAGTCACAGACTGAAACAGGCTCCAGGCTCTGAGCTGGCAGTCAGCACAGAGCCCGACGCGGGGCTCGAACCCACGAACTGCGAGATCATGACCTAAGCGAAAGTCGGACGCTTAACCGACTAAGCCACCCAGGCGCCCCTAGTATAAACTTTAAATAATGTGTGCTTCTCATGGCTTTGGGGAGACTTTTAAAGTTTTTAAGGATGTAGAATAGTGAGATTTGTTTTAAATATATCACTCCATCTGGTGCAGACCTGAGTGGATTCTGGTAGAACTAGTGGGAGACTGTTGTCATAATTTTGAGTATATGGATTAGGTCAGAATTGATGGATATAGAAAAGGTAGATAGAATTGAGTGATATTTAAGAGGAAAAATTTACATAATTTTGTGATTGAATGCATATGGAGGTGAAAGAAAATGGAGGTTTCAAAAATAACATTTAGACTTCTCAATGGTAAAACAAGATGAGTCACATTTTCCAATTACAGTACAGAAAAATGAACAAAAATAGTTTTATAGATAAGATGATTATTAAATTATTTTAGACATGTGGCATTCAAGGTGCTCTCAGGTCTCCAAAAGGAAATGCCAAATAATCAATTAGACTCAAACAATTAGTTGGTGGTCTGAGGAGAGAGCTGGGAATATTGTGAGCTATTACCATATATCACATATGTGGATTTTTAAGCTCTGGGGTCACAGAATCTTGAGAAAAAAAAGGTGAAATAGGAATCAGTCTTGAGAAACTCTACCATTTTATGGTGAGGTAATGCAAATGAGCATGAGAGAGAGACAGAGCCAGAGAGAGAGAGAGAGAGAGATTTATAGACGGAAAAGAAAATTAGGAGATTGTTATGCACACAAGTGAAGGAGAGAGAGATTGATGGAAACCAATTTTGGGTGGGACTACAGAGTGAAAGAAAAGTGAATAAAGGACATAACATGAATAGATGGCTCTTCACAGAAACTTGGCTGTGAAGGGAGAAGAGAGACAAGACAGGAGCTAAACTAAGCCTAAGGAACTGGTTAATTTTTAATTAATATTTCTAGAAGGGGGAAACTTTTATATGTAAAGCCAATGAGAAGAATTTATGTAAAAGAGTTTAAAGATTCTGAGAGAAAGGTGATTATAAAGATGGACAGAGTCCTATATATATGGCAGAGACAAGGGCAAGAAGTTGGTACAGAAGGGGATTAACTAAAGAGCAGTGGTTCTCAGCTGAGAATGATTTTATACCTCCTCTTTCAGCTCCAAAACATTTGGGAAATTCTGGATATATTTTTGGTTGTCACACTGTTGAGTTGGTGCTACTGGCAACCAGTGGGTCAAGGTCATGGATGGTGCCAAACACCCAACAATACACAGGACAATCCCTGAAACAAAAAATTATTCAACCCCATCAGTAGTGTCAATGATGAGAAACGATGTATAGAACAGATAATAACTTCAGTTTAAGAAAAGACTAAAGGAATAGGATGGGGCAAGAAGTGGGCATATTTTTATATTCAATATTAATCAAATAGTGAGTATTCAATAATATTAACCATGACTTTTATCATATGGTTAATTTATGTCCCTAGTAGTGTGGTTACTTCTTGGTAAGATCTGAATTATGGGCAATTAAAAAATAAGTATCCGTTGAATTTATTAGAGAGTTACTATAATTTATTTTTAGAATGTGAAATTTGAACATTATAGGAGTTCTTGACTCTCCAACACTGAATCTACCCCTTTATTTAAATTTTATGGACACCGTCTATGACTGAGTCAGCTGAATTAAATTTGAGCCATCTGGTAAGAATAAATGAGATTCATTTTTCTTAAATAATATTCAAAGCTATCTGGTGATTTTTGGAGAAATATGGCATAGTGGATAAGAACTGAACTGCAAGAAACCTTTAACCCCAGGTCTAAGCATTTGCCGGCTGAGGACTCCAGGTATATTACCTAACGACTATAGGCTTTAGTGTCTTTATTCATAATGTGGAAACAGGGCCATTCTTATCACAAGTGTCTCTAAACATCAGTGAATAGGTTTTCAAAGTATTCATCATGGGGTGGAAATAGCAAATCTTACTAATTTATGCTGCTGCAGCAGGTAAGAATTTCACTTAAGCCTACTACGTGCATCATAACATAATTCATCAGCCAAAATGCTTACCCAGCATGCTAGGCACGTAAAACTGTTGTGAGGTGTTCTTGTTAAATAAATGAATGTTCTCCCAATATTTATTTTCACATCAAGCTTAAAAGTTTGTAAATCTGAGAAAGAGAAATCAGTTACTCACCTCTGATTTATATAAAACTATGTCTTTTTGTTTAATACTCTTTCTGCTATGATCTATTCAGAGACATCTAGAAACTCTTGGTAGTAAGCCTTTATGTTTTCTATGAAGTAAAATAAATTTAAAAATCACAAAAATTCCTGTTAAAAGTCTTTGACGGCTTGTTTGATTTAGTTTTTGTGATATGGAAGTACAAAATAGCAAGAGTCCCCAGGTGTAGGCCTGGTCCCAAATCAGAAGTGTTGAAAATTTGTCTTTAATCAGATAGCAAGACTGGAGTCAGATGGAGGCAAATCAGGAGGAATGGGCAAAAGCCTGTACTCATATTCTGGGCCTCTATTAACATCTGCCTTTCTTTCCTTCTTTCTTTTTCTTTTATTTGTTTCTTTTTTTCCCCAAATGTTTATTTTGAGAGAGAGAGAGAAGAGGGTAGGAGGAGAGAGAGAGGGAGAGAGAGAATCCCAAGCAGGCTCTGAGCTGACAGTACAGAACCTGATGCAGGGCTCCATCTCACAAACAGTGAGGTCATGACTGAACCAAAATCAAGAGTCAGATGCTTGACTGGCTGACTACCCAGGCTCTGGCTTTCTAACCTTACACTGATCACAGCCAAAATATGAAGGGCAAGGTGGTGCATACTTTATTTCCCTCCCTCCCATTTGATAGTAGCACTCACTTTTTCTTCTGGGGATTTACTTTTCTTTTATGTGGTTTCGTCAGAATTGCCAATCTGATTGTTGTGTTTTTTTCTTAGCATAGTGCCCCAAATTAGGGCAGTCAGATACTTGCCTTAGAGAATTTGAGTATTTAGTTTTCCTGATTCTTGTCCATTCTGAATCTGGATCATCAGTACTATCTTGAAATCTATCATCTTCCAGTAAGTAAATTTTTTTATCTTCTGTGGTTGTTCAGTGTTGATTTCTCTTGATTACAACCAACATTTCTTAACAGACACAATCACTGCTAATACTGGACACTAGATGAACAGTTGATTTTAGGACCAGGAAATAACAGAGTAACTATAACTATTTGGAAACTTTGGGTCAGTAGGAAAGAGCTCATCTTATATTCTAGATGAGAGATAAGAATAACTTCAAAAAATTCCAGTGGGAAAAAAAATTTCACTATGTGGCTTTATTTCTATTACAATATGAATATCTCATTAGCTTCCTCACAGATCTTTCCCATTTTTTAAAGACTTTTTTCTTTTTGCTTGGATCAGAGCAAGACAAGCTTGGATTCAATCAAATAAGACACATTTTTTGTTGAATGAACACATTTATTTCTAATGCTTTGGGTTTGGGATTGCCAAAAAGGAAATCAAACTAACTCATTCATACAAATGGATTAGGCTACAGCTCTCATCTTTCATCATTGTGTTCACAGTAGAGTTATGCTTCTATTTTAAGAACGAAGAACACATTTCTGGAAGAGATAAATTGTTATTGAAGAATTCCTATGTAATCAGAAGCCCAAGAGGCAAATAATAATTGTAATTTGGACCCTAAGACTGAAGCCACTTCAATAATGATGCTCATTAGATTTTTTGTTTCTCTTCTCTGGCCTATTTAGGAGCAACAATTGCTTAATGTTCTGATGGACATAACCAATGTAAACATGCTGATTATTTCTGGTACAATGTCATTCTTGAAGATCACCAGATTGAGGGCTCCATTTGCTTGCTATGTCTCAACTAAGCAAAAATGAATCTTTTTCAAAATGCAATGACACATGTTTAGGCTGTGAAAAAAAAAGTGGGATGATGGTCTATCTGCAAATGATTTGCTATCAAGCAAACATTTATTATTCTTTGATTTGTTCTAACAAAGTTTCTTTTATTAATAGTAGACTGTGAAGATCCATGCCAGGCTAACTGCACAGGGGGTATAAAATTGTTTCTTGGTCTTTTCAAGGAAATATGTATGCAAATACAGCAGAGCTACATGTGAATAAAGAATATGGTAGACTCAGTTTTCATTATGAGTTTAATCTGCCTCTCAGAATAGAGGGAGATATCTCCTAAATATGTTTATGAAGTTTTTTCACTATGTTTTACTTCACATAGTAGCCTTCTGTAAATAGGAAAAAAGCAACAACAACTGTGAATCAGGATTATAAGACAACAGTGTGCAATTAAACATTATTTATATATATATGTTTTACAGGCCAGAACAGAAAGCTCTGAATATTGAAATTGAGTCATTACTTAATGACTAAATATCATACAACTGAGAGACAAAACATGAATCTAGTTCTAGCTTTGCCATGACTTACTATAATGACTTTGAATAAGTCACTTAGTTTAATCCAGTATTCACTTTTGTTTTCTATCTATAAAATAAGGCTGAAATTAAATCCAGAGTTTCATCTCATTGGCTCTGAGTCAGAACTAGTTTAGGCAAATATTTTTTTGGTCATCATATAATTGTTATAAATTGAATTTGATACATTTTGCCAGGGGATAGTCTATAATGGTCTGCAAACTCTATCACTTTCTGAAGTCTTATCTTTCTCTTACCTGCCTGGTCCCTGAAGACAATTGATAATGTATATTCCCTTCAAGAGATGTTCCCTGAGGACAGTTATGATCTCAAAATCTTATGATTCTAACTATGTGGTTTTGGAATGGGCCTGCTAAACCTGTCTGGGCTTTCTCAATGTACTTGAATAACAAAAAAGAGTAAGGGGCCAAATTACATATTTAATTGTATTATCTGATTTTAGAATAAAATTTGAATTTCCCCCACATATGTCCATCAAATCTAATAGAGTTTTTATTGTTTAAGTTTATTTGTTTATATGTAACTTCAGATAATTATATGTATAATAAAACCAAGATGTTTTCAAATGACTTAGCTCATGGGAAGTTATACATTCTGAAAATTTATCTAAATCTATGCCAACAATCTCAATCTGAAATGAGGTAGAAAGTTAAAAAAAACTCAAGTCATTTTCTATTGGACCATAACTTATTTTATGAAACAATTGTTACTTTTGTAATGTAGTTCAATATTGATTTCTTGGTATTAACTCCAAAAATCCACAATTTACTCCTTTTAAGTCACTACTGAGACAAAAAATTTATAGTTAATTTTCAAAACAGAAGCAATACAATGTCTATTAATAGAAATGATAGATAAATTTTTTGCTCACATTAAAAAGTATGTTTCTAATCATGTGCTTGACAGTAGCCTCTAAATCACAACATTCATTTTGAAAATGGTGAATGAAAGCTAATTGCTCTTTTTCTCTTCTTTTTACTGCTAAGAACCATCATCTTCAGAGTAATGGCATATTAGCATATTATTCAGTGATTATTCCACTGGAGAAAACTAGTTCTGTAAGATGGCTGTTTTTTCCTTGTATAAAATCGTTAATTTTAGTGTTACGATTTTACAAATTTATAATTTTTAAATTAGTTGAAAGAGACTTTGATGCATGTCTGATAATGCCTTCTCTGTAGCACACTGTCAGGTGATTGATTAATTATATAGCTCATACTTGATCCCTTCTAATGACAGGAAGTTCATTACATTGCCGCATTTTCTTTTCACTTATGGAAAGCTCTCATGGCTATGCACATTTCAATTCCAATTTATTTTTCTAATGTCATGTTGTAATGACAACACTTCTGAAACCTTACTTTTCCTGGGTAATCATCCCTGATTGTTTAAAAAGTTTTTTTCCTCAGGCACAGTTTCCAACCACTACACCTTCTTAGGAAGCTTATCAAAGTTTTGAGCAATGTTACCTTGATGTGACCAGTATAGATTATGATACCATGTTTTGTTCCTTGAGCTGGATAGTAGTTCTATTTGTGTAGTCATGGATTTCATGAGCTTTTTAGCAGCCAGTTAATTGAAATGTCCCTTCATAAGAGGTTATAAACTTATCTTTTTCAATATAATTTTAAGCATAGTTTCTCCTACCTTATATTTGGACTAGCTGACTAATTTTGAACAATTCACTTTTGAACTTAAATGCAGAACTTTACCTACTATCTCATTTTATCCTTATAATATTGGGAGAAAAGGAGAAAAGATATTAGCTCCATTTTTTGATAAAAATAGTGTCTTACAGAGAAACTTGCCTCATCTCAAATAGCAAGTTACTGGTAGAGTTAAATGCCACAACTTAGCATTCTTTTATTATTTTGAGTTTATTTTTTTCCTTTATTTTAGAGAGAAAGAGTACGGGGGAAGAGGCCAAGGGAGAGAGAATCTTAAGCAGGCTTTCTGGTCAGCATGGAGCCAGACATGGGGCTCGATCCCACAATCCTGGGATCATGACATGATCCAAAATCAAGAGGCAGATGCTCAACCAACTAAGCCATTTAGGTACCCCAGAACTTAGCTTTTTAGTTTTCTGAGAAAATGTCTAACATTGACTAATGATTTAAAAATATGTTTATGTGGTAATGTCTTTTGCTAACACATAGTTGAGAAAAAGAACTAAAACTGTTGGTATTTAATCTATTCTCCTTTTTTACTTCATTCCTATCAGAGCTTCCTTCATGCTTCTATGTATCTCCTTAATTATTGGTGGTATTCTTCTCTGTCCAGTTACACAGAACAGTCATGGAACAAAAAAGATCTGCATTTGCTATTGTTTTGTCCCATAGAGATCTAAACATTGCATTTAAGATCCATCCACATGGTTCTTTCTGAATCTACAGCTTTAACATGTACTTGTCTTACTAAAACGAACATTTGCTCAGTTTGAATCTCAATTTCGACTGTTTATATCTAGTGTTTAAATGAGTGTTCTTTGGTGATCAAGCTGGGAATTACTGCACATTTTAGTTTTTACTTAAGAGGCACAATTAAAAGATGTGAAAATAGAGTTTCAGTGACTTGAAAGTAGCATTTCTTTTTTTCCCAAAAGATTCTCTAAATATTTTGCTTAGTATTGTCTCTTCTGCAGATATTTCAGTATTAAATGGTACTTTCCTCTGAGGTAGAATAGAGCATACATCAGTCTCAAAGCAACTGTGCAAATTTTCTTTTAAGGACATGAAATATATGGGAAATGCGTACCTGAAAATAAATTTATTCTATATTATCATGTGTAACCCTGATGTGATGGCTTATTACTCATCCCCATACAGAGATTGGCATGGGCAGGTGCTACTGACAAATTTGTCAATTTCAGCCCAGAGCTACAAAATTCCTTGTCCAAGGACATAGAACCCACTAACAGTATTAACGTTCAAAAATGCCAAAGACAGTTCTGTTCTCTCAAGCATTCCATTTGGTCTAATTGAGCTTTGCTAACCTTTTCTCTTTGACAGAACAACTTTGAATGCATGTCAGGAGAGAGCTTTATAAATATTTATTGAATAAAACAGCTTGTTTGGATATGAAATGAGTTTAAAGATAGGAATTAAGGCCAGTAAAACTCTAACTTTGTGGTGTGGAAAATGTATGTTGGGAGAATGCCAAACATCAAATTTTATGTAATAACCAATTTTGTTTTTAGTATTCAACTTAATGTAGTGTTATACTAGAACTATAGAACTTGCATTTCTCAGCTTTTAAAAAATTTTTGGCGGGATAGATATAGATTTGATTTATTTATCATTCATTCATTCTTCTGTTTATTTGTCCATTCCTCAGTTTTCCTAGGAATGATTTAATGTCATTTACACATATTTTAATTATATTAAAGACACCCAGGCAAAGTAAGAAAAATATGATAAACCTAAGGATGGTATTGATAACAAAATTATGCCCAGTAAGTTCTGACCATCTGCCTTAGGAAGATTATAAGCTAGGTCCTGAGTTTTCTAATGATCAGCACAAAGAAGGGAATGCCAATCAATTCCAAGTTTCATTTTCATATAATACATTTCTTTTCATGTAACAAAAACAAAATAACATGTTAGAAGATATATAACATTTTTCTAGATGTGGCAACACAGTAATATTTATTCCTCCAGATATTGTAAGCTGTAAGAAAGAAAAAGATAACTTCCAAATGATAAACGCAACTTTTAACTATAACATGATTTTACTGTTTATACTTTGTTTAGATGAACAGGCTGTTTCAATATTGTTGGTGACAATAAATTCTTCAATGGCACCTCATCCCCTTTTTGCTGCACATTTAAAAATGCCAAGTCCTTGCTTCCTATGAGTGTTTTCTCTACTCCCTCTTACACACAGCTTTCTCTGCCTACTCTCCCTCTGCATCCCTTTAGATAAAATCCACATTGCTCAATTAATAAATGGTTATGTATAAGAACAATTCCTCATTTTCCCAGAACCATCTCTCATCAATTATTCCTGAAAATAACTGCATCTTGGCCAAACTCCTCATGCTAAATCCCTATAACACATGTTAGATACTCCTTTGAAGACCTCCCCCCCCCCCCCACACACACCCAAGTTAAATACTTCTTGGAAGCCTTCTTCGGCATTTTCTAATAAAGTCTCATGCATCTGTTGACCTGGTTGTTTTACTTCATCACCTGCAGAAGTGATACCTGGTACTAAGTAAATGACTCTGAAAATTTAAAGAGTTTATACATTTTGTCACCAAAATGAGTCACCACAAATCAATCTTTTTGTTCTGTAGCTTCCTCACAAAACATGGATTGCTCAGAATTAAATAGAAGTTAAGACACCAAGTCAAAGTTTGCTTGTTATATCCATATGGGTATTAATAGATTAGGGGATGAGGATAGGGGAGTAATTCTCTGGGACTTTAGAGTTGTGGGTCTCTGTACTTACTTCAAAACATTGTTCATTTCATAGGTATAATGGTGAGATTCGGGGAAAGAAAATTTCAGAATTGAATAGAATACAGTCTCTTCCTTTAAGGATGGCACAGTGCTTTGGTACAGAAAACGTTGTAGCAAGTTCTAAAACTAGGAAGTATACAATTTTGTGGGCATGTACGTTTGTGAGGTGAAGTGCCAACACTCCCACTTATCATCTTATGATCAGAGTATTACCAATCCATAGTTCACCAAGTAGAGAGGGAAAAATATTCCAGAAATAGGGAACAAAACTTTAAAGGCAAAGAAATTTTGAAGATCATATCTAACCCCAAATCTGGTGTGGGGGGGAGACAGGAAATGAACACTTCAAAAAAGAAAATAAAGCTGGGGCACCTCAGTGGCTCAATCAATTAAGAATTTGACTCTTGATTTTGGCTCAGGTCATGATCTCAGAGTCATGAGATGGAGTCTCACATCACGCTCTGTTCTGTGCAAGGAGCCTGTTTGAGATTCTCTCTCTCCCTCTTTCTCTTTGCCCCTGCCCCACTCACAGCTGAACAAGGCTCTCACTCTCCCTCTCTCTCTCTCTCTAAAACACACACACACAACTTACTTAACATTAATACTGGGCTTTCATGGGCTATATGTTCCATACTGCCCAGATTGAGGATATCTTGTAAAGTAGAAGTCTTTTTGCTTTCATTAATGTTTCAGGTTTAAAGTAAAAGAAAAAAATGAAGAAAAAATATATTTCTTGTTAGGTTAACTAAGTGTTCTTCTAAGATTATCATTGCTTTGGTTAATATGTAATCACAATAATTATTTTGATCTTTCCGTTTCAATTAAATATCACTAATGGAAAGTTTTATATTGTTCCTCACATTGGAGGGTTACTAAGGGATAAAATATTTGGGAAAACCACTTTGGCAGGAATACGCATATGAGAAATCAGTAGAATGAATTGGTGTGGTTGGAAAAAGCAGCTGCTGAAAGAGAAGCAGAAAAATCAAGCATGCTTAAAAAATGGATCCTATAAGTATTCTATTGCTTAGAAGTTCTTTTTTGTGTGTAGATAAAACTCTTTTAAGTATACCAGGAAAACAACATTCATAAAAAAGAAAAGAGTAGTTAAAATAATAATTCTTGAAGTGAAAAAGACCTGTCTTGTATTCTGGCTTCAACATTTATTAATTTCATGGGAGAGGAAGTTCCAGTATTTTCAAAGCATTTCCCCCCATTTCCCTAGAGAGAGAAATCTAGTTTAATGCCAGTTACCCCTCTTGTACCTCTATGTTCCTTTCAGAGAATTCCTCAAACTCAGGGAATTATCCTGATTGGATTCCATTCTTTGACATATAGAAGCCCACTTAGGGCTTGAGTCTAAGTTGTGTGTCTGATCCAGGTTACAAGAAAGTCTTGCATTTGAGTACCACTATTAACCTATCTCATACTAAAGTGATGTTTTAGTTCCCATTTATTAGTGACATATATATTTAGCTTTCTCAGCAATTATCTAAGAAGAGAAGGTGTTTGATGAAATAGGATTGTGAGTTTTTTGTTTCTTATTAAAATTCTGTCTAATAGTGCTTTAAACACTATCTTCATGCCCAGTATACTTGTGTTTGAGGATTAGCTAGCCACAGAGAAAAAAATAACATCATCTGAGTTTTGGCTTATTAAATAATTTATGACATCCTTAAAATAGTATTAACCCTAGGTCACAGGGTTGAAAGAACAATATGAGCTACTATGTACATGTGTTAGCAGTCGTAAGGGCTTAACAATTTTTATTTATTAGATTCTAAACAACAAAAGCTTAAGAAATTGGCTTGTTTGCTATTTTTTCTTTAACACTTAGCATGCTGTCAGTTTGGTGTGTGCGGTGGAGGGGTGGTCCCCTACTTGAATGAATATGGAGAGCATTAAAACTTTTTTATGGCATAAAAATAGTAAGATAATCATCTATTTGACATTCTGGAATGTTATCTTCTGGTTGTCTGGAAAAGGAAACAAAAGAAAACTTTTATGGAATAAAATAAAAAGACCTTAGTAATGTAGTAAAATTTTACATTTTCTGGGCAGCAGAGGAATCAATATCTGAAGAGTTTAAGAGGAGAAATCAAAAGGTAAGATAAGTACACATTTGTAATATAGTTTTAAAATTTATTTAAATTTAATATTTTTGACCCAAAACACTAAATTTATATACACATAAGTCTATATCACACAACTATGTATACCACTTATATGTTAAAGAATTATCAAATAATCATAAAACATATTAAATTTTTTTTCCTAAAACGAGAATGCCAAAAGACCTGATTATGCTAGGTGACATAATTGAAATAATATTTAAGGCATAGTTTTTATACTATAAACTGTGAGCTTATTTTAAATCAGTAGCTATATTCTTGGATCAGTCATACTTATTAACAGAGTATTTACTGTCAGAATCTTTTGTTTGACGTGTGACTTTTCCAGGAAAGTGCCAGAGTAAATTATAGATAAACTTGCTTTTGTCTGCTTATAAATTTGTTGCTGGAGGTGTTTAATTTTTCTTTTTCTAACTGAATGACAAAATAAAATAATTGCACATAGGAAAAAGTATATATGATTCTATTTTTTAACCCTTATATATTTTTTGTGATATTGTGATTGAATATGCTTCTAATAAAGAGAGTTTTGCTATAAAATAACTCCAGATTTGTGGGATATTACCTGATATACAATGTGATTAAAATATTTACTTTTTCCTTGCTCTTCAAAATGGTCAATAATATTACTCAGCTATCTATTTCCTTTTTAGAATGCAATTTTTAGGGCTTTTTTTCATTACTGGTTTTTAATGGTTGGTATCCTGATAAAGGGTTTATGTCACAAATAGGGGTCATGCTGGAGTCCAGCTCTGGCCAGGCCCAGGGGTCCCTGAAGGATGGACAGTGTTGGCGAGAGATAGTGAGAGAGCCCCAAGATCCTTTCTAATCACTGGGCAGGCATCTCTGCCCTGTCAGTTTTGGTATTTTTATTTATAGGTCAAACGTTAACATAGCATCAGACAATGGAATTTTTACAGTGGATAGTTCTTTGCGGTAAGATGTTTTGGAAAATGTACAGAAACAAGTTTTACAGAAGTACTCTTGCAGAACTACCCCAATTATAGTGAGGTTGAGTAAGAAAATAATGGTATTCTTAGTGAAAAACAGGATAACAAACACATTTTAATAATGCTAAAATTAAGTCATAGGTTAAGTTGTAGATACTCTTATCCATCCTCATCACAGCTGCCAAAGTAAGGGAAAGTGTTTGTGGAATGTAGGCTTTAGGGAAGGGACTGTTATAAATCACCAGTTAGCAAAGGTATATGTAGTAACTTATGTTCTGCCCTTATCTGTTCCTTCTCTCTAAGTCAGGCTCTTTGTCTCTGGGCCAGACTTGACTTTCCAGTTATATTCTTTATGGCACCAAAGAGCCAACCATACCTTTAAAGAGTTTAGCTCATTTCCAATACATAGAATAGCCTCTTTGAGTGCATTTACCTTTGTGTCTTGTTTTATGTTTTCTTGAATAGCTATGGCATGAGAGACATTTTTGGTTAGCTGATTTACATGTTGAGCTCTATGAACCTCTTGAACTAATGCAAGGGTAGAAACAGAATTGTACACGTAAAGGTCAATCTTTTATGAGTAAAGGTCATTAGACTGTTCATAGCTCAAGGGAAAGTATGGAGGGAAACAGGACCTGCTGGAGACACAATGTCTGTTCCCATAATCAAAAGAAGAAGTTCCCACAATAAGTTTCTTCACAAGGTGCAATCATCATACCATGGCCACAATAAGGGGACAAGTCAAGAATGATACCGATCAACAAGGTACCTTGAGGGTCGGTGCTCAAGCAGAAATAATTGAGTGGGAGTGGATATCTGTCATCATCTGATGGCAAGAGACTGTGCAACTTGATTTAACCTCACCAGGAGCTTTCTCTACCAGTGGGCTCAGAATGGCTCCCAACAGGGTCAGTTTTTTGAAAATTCATTGATCAGCTTCCTTTTCTTTATTCTGCTATCAAGAGCATTTGTAATGGACATATTTTGAGATTTCTACTTAGGACATTGACAATTGAATATACACCTCTGCTCCACCAAATAACCATAAATGGTCATAAATGACCCAAGCTAACTAAATCAGATCATTTCTTTATTTTGATGTTTATTTAGTTTTGAGAGAGAGAGAGAGAAGTGCACACAAGTGGGGAGGGGCAGAGAGAGAGAGGAAGACAGAGAATCCCAAGCAGGTTTCATGCTGTCAGCACACAGCCTGACGCAGGGCTTAAACCTACAACCCATGAGATCATGACCTGAGCCAAAACCAAGGGTAAGTCACTTAACTGAGTGAGCCACCCAGACACCCCTAAATAAGATAATTTCTTAAGATAACTTAGGAATTATGGTATAGTAGGAGACACATTAATTTGGAAGATGTGGGGCTGTTGTGTAAACTTGGAAGCAGAGAAACCAGTCTTTAGGGAGAAAAGAATAAGCAGATGCCTAAAGGAACAAAAAAAGAGAGTTTGTATAGAGAGAACAAGAGTGTGAAGTAGAAAGAAAAAGAGAGAGGGGTGTCTGGGTGGCTCAGTTGGATAAATGTCTGACTTCAGCTCAGGTCATGATCTCACAGTTAAAGATTTCAATCCGTGCGTCGGGCTCTGTTCTGACAGCTCAGAGCCTGGAGCCTGCTTCAGATTCTGTCTCCCTCTCTCTATCCCTCCCCAGCTCATGCTCGGTCTCTGTCTCTGTCTCTCTGTCTCTCTCAAAAATAAATAAAACATTAAAAAATAAAATTAAAAAAGAAAGAGAAAGAATAGTAAAGACAGTTACCACAGCATATTGATTAAAGAAGTCTTCATTTCAAAGGAAGGTATATTCATTCTTTATTTTCTTCAGTTGTTTAACATTTATTTATATATTTTTGCTGTGTGGCAGGCACTGCTACATATTCTGATGATAAAGTGGTAAACATGGGACTCTAAGTCATATTTTTATGGAGATTTTATTATAGTGAGACGTATCTTCAATGAATAGGCAATAATATAGTATAATTTAAGATAATGGTGAGTAATATGAAGTGATATACAGCAGAATGAATGTTAAAGTTATGGCAAGTGGGGAGAAGAAAATCTTCTGTGAAGAGGTGACATTTTTAGAGACTACACTAAACAATGAACATTACTTATTTTCTATTTTCTTATTTCTTCTCCTAGAGTTGCTAGCTCAGTAATGATATCATAGTTATACTTGACACATGACCCCTGAACACATGCCTTATATTTTTGCTTTTGTTTTCTTTAGAGAAACCCCTGCTTATTCCTGGTACTGGTGTTAATTTTTTTTTAGAGCAATTAATGCTAGCTGCTATAAGACACAAATCCCCAAATCTCCATGGCTTATCCCAATAAAAATGTATTTATCCTCTCACAGTCTGATGCAGTTTGGGCAGCTGTCCAAAGCAGCTCTCCTCCAAATGGTGACTCGAGAATCAAAGTTTCTTCCATCTTTTAGCTATACCTTCTGGAGCATATGGCCTTCAAGGTCACTACAGCAGAAGAAGAGAGAGATAAAGGAGACATACTAGCTCCTGGTTTCTTTAGGCTGGAGATGATACTCATTATTGACATTCAGACTTACTTGGCTTGTCTTAATTCCATGGTTCCAACCTGACATGTACAGGACCTGGGTAAAGGGAGGGGATTGGAGATATTTGCTGAACACTAATGGTTACTTCTGTAAAGGATATATATTTGAAAAGAGAGCCATGGGCTTTGATGATGGATGAACTATGGGTGTGAGAAAAAGTGGAAAACCAAAGATGATTCCCAAGATTTGACCTATGTAATTAAGGTAATGGTTGGGAGTGGTTACTGATGTAAGTACAAACCTGACCTTAATAGTATTCAAAAGTGTGCTTTGTTATATATACACACACACACACACATATACATATATCTATATATATCTATCGCATATATATATATATATATGTATATATATGGCTGTTACTGCTTGGTAACATTACCTATACTTTATTTAATGATTTAATATATATTATATATAATTAGTATATATAACATTACTATACTACATGTTAGTATACATAACACAGTATGATGTAATACATTTTTTTTAAAAGGTTTTTGAATTCGTAAAGTTGAAGTACTGTACTTATTTTTTTTAAATTGGATCTTCAGCTCCTCGGTGATTCTGACATATATCCAGGACTGAGAGTCACTGGTGTCAACCCTTGCAGCAAAAACAAACAACAATAACAACAACAAAACTGGTTTTTACTCTGATTGAGGTGAGAAGTCATGAGATGGTTTTGGAAGGAATGACATGATTTGGTGTTTTAACATAACTGCTTTGGCTGCTTTATTAAAAACAGACTGCATGATATTTAAAGCAGTAAGACTAGCTAATATTAGGAAGAGAAGCAGAGAGATAAAAGAGGGGAAAACACAAAAGGGAGTCCAGGTGCATGTGAGTTAGAGAAATGACATAAAAGAGGAAGAAATAGTGACTGATGAAGTAGATGAAAAAGCAGGAGACTATGGTGTCTTATAATTGACATGAATAATGTGTTTCAAGAAGTATGAGTGTTAAAAGTATATGTCACAGCAGGATGGATTTTCTGGCAATCAGATGCTGAGATCAGTTGTAGCACAGGCAGTGTTTATTAGGGAATGCCCAAGGGAGCAAAACCTGTGGGGGGAAAAAGAGGAAGGAAGCCACGTGGGGCAAAGAGAGATAGAGCAGCAATACCGATCTGATGGTGACAGCTGAGGCTGACTCCAGAGTTAAAAAGGTCCATCAGAGTTGTCCCTTGTTGGGTCAAAATGGCTAGGCTTTTAATGGCCCACCACAGTTAGCAACTGAATGTGTGTTTCCCTGGGTAGAGTGTAACCGTGAGTTAGGTGACTGTGCTGCTGAGGCAATTCCTTAAGGGGCTGATGGCCAAGGACTGTTGACTGATATCTCTTCCAAAGACCCATACAAGACCTTCCTAAAGTGGTGCCTCATTGTGCTCACTATAATCCACCCTTTGCACTCAGATTTGTATATGTAAAATTTTATATATGTCTCTTATTATAAATACATATACAAATTAAATATATTTATGTGTGTATATATACTAAATTAAATTAATTAATTTGCTTTTCTCAGAGAGCATACCCCCCAAGATTCCAATTGGTTCCTCTCTTTCTGGGATAAACTTAGAAAAGGAAGTTTGGTTGAGATAAACCAGAGCCTCTGCTGTTCCAGCTGCTTTTGGGGTTACAACTGATGCTCATTGTCTCTCTCCTCAACTGTTTATTCCGGATTTCCCTAAACAACAGTTGGCATCTCTGGTGATTTAACTGGCTTATTTGGTGGTATGGCCCAGAACATCATTTCTGGCCACTATGTCCTTCTCAGGCCAGTGCTGCTTCACTTGCTGATGTAGCATCAAAACTTGGCAAGGGGATATCAAGCAGCACCCATGTGGAACATTGAAGTGTTGAAAATATTCCTCCTTGCCCCCATTGTGCAACAGAAACTCTGCCAAAGAGGTGATTCTTTTTGCCAGCTGACCGGTCTCTTGACACAAGGTGTCCAAAGTGCTCAGGCAATTCTATAGCTTATAACTCGAAGGGTCTCTTGGTTAGTTCCCTAGTGGAAGTGTGCCTTAGGGATTACTAAGACCTCTAACTCTGGAGAAGCTAGAGTTTTTGGAAGACAGTGTACAAATTCCTCAAGTGACAATTAATTCCTGAGTCTAGTCCTTAACTTTGACCCCCTGATGCAGGAAGTGAGAGCTTATTACCACTAAAGAGGCTCTCTGGCTCTGACACTTCCCTTTCAATTGCCTGTTAATTGCTCTCAGCTTTTCATTCTAGAGCATCAGTGGAGCTTAGTAATAGCCACTTAATTCCATTGTCATTATGGTTACTATTTCCCCCAATTTTTCACATGCTTGATACACTGTGTTAGCTCATGCCTTCTCTTGCTCTGGTGCACCATCACAATTCAGTACCCATGAGTTTTAGCAATTGTGCCATCTAGTTGTACCAGGGTCCATCTGTGCCCCATCTACCACCAATGATGGGACCTTAACTGCCAGCCAGAGGGTGACTAATCCAGCTGCTAAATCTATTCTATTGCCTTTTCTTTGGGACCACCCCTGGTACATACCACTGCAGGTTGAACTTTCTGAGAAGTAGAGCATGAGAAGGTTTTAATGTGCAGGCTGTTTATTAGGATTGAACATGGGCAAGGTGGCTTTATACAGCTAAGGCAAACCGTGAAGAACTGACGGATGAAGATGGTGGGCCAACAGCACTCCCGGCAGGGAGGGTAAGATCATTTAACAATGAAGAAGTCGTTAGTGAGTATGTTTTTCAGATGATATTTCATGCCCATTCTTTTTAAAAATTCAAATAAAAACAAACTTGACCTTTGCTGGAGTTGTATTATATTAGGAAGGTTGCAGCTTAAGTTGCTATAACAAAGAAACCATTTTTGTTTTATTTATTTATTTTTTGTTTATTTTTGGGAGAGAGAGAGAGAGAGAGAGAGAGAGAAAGTATGTGTGCACAGGGGGGGGGCAGAGAGAAAAACAGAGAGAGAATCCCAGGCAGGCTCCATGCTATCAGTGCAGAACCTGATCAAAGGTTCAATCCCATGAACCTTGAGATCGCGACCTGAGCCGAAATCAAAAGTTGGACGCTTAACCAACCGAGCACCCCAGGCACCCCAAGAAACCCTACTCTTAAAGTGCCTGGAACTTTATCCCATTCTCATGTAACAGTTTGTCTCAGTCATCTACAACATTGACTCTTTGCATGTGGAACCAAGGCAGATCCCCCACATCTCATCATATATCAACCTATGAGAAGAAGCAAAGCCTAGTGTGTACCTAGTCCTTTTTAAGGCAATATCCAGACATTGCACACTCAATTGCTTCTCATATCTCCATGGCCAGGACTCTATCACAAAACCAAGCTCAGATGCAAGATTTGCATGGAAATGTACTTTAGCTGAGTGATCCTGTGCCCATCCAAAACTTCATGAGGAGGGGAATTAAAAGTTAGGGGACAATTTAATTCAGCCATCCCTGTACCACAAACAGAGACTTACATTCAGTCTTCCATGAGAATTTATCTAATATTAAGACTAGCTCAAAGTAAACATTAGTCACACTAAGCAGTCTAACCCAGAACTTTCATGAACCACTTTGCTATACTGCTGTTCTACGGTAACATTTTGATGAAATGGAATGAGTTTGTTTCTCTAAGTTTTCTTCATCGACTATTCTGAATTTATGCATTTCAAACTTGTCACAGGTATTTTTCTCTGAGTCATTCCTTTATTTCCTCTTATTTCATTGTAGGGCTTTTGACACAATGGATGTTCAAGCAGTATTTACTGAGAGGTATATAAACTGAGAGTATTTGTATTTATTGAAGGTCAGCTCCCATTTTTCATTTTTACCAAATTTGAATTCAAGTCCTGGAAAAGCTGAAGAATAGAGACATCAATGAATTGGCATAGCAGTATTGCTCTCAGAGCAAAAGGTGAGGACAGATAAGACCCATAATAAAGTCTGAAGGTTAGGTTTGAGAATTTTGTTTAAAAAATTAGGGAAGAGAATTGTTGAATAAGCTTACATTTATTTGATATAAAATAGGCAGCTATGAAAAATAGTCATAATTTTAAGTGAAAAAAATCAGGGTACTAATAGCTAGCATATATTCAGTGTTTACTATATGTCAGGTGCTTTTCTAAGTGCATGGTATAAGTTAACTCTGGATTCTCAGAACACTCTTATGAAGAAGACATTGATATTGTCCCTATTATGCAGATCAGGAAGTCTAGACACAGAAGATTTATGGTATCTGATAAAGGTCATAAAGAAAGTAAATGGCAAAGATGAGATTTGAACCCAGGCCTTGAGGTTTCAGAACCCATACTCTTAATTGCCATGGGATGGGGCCTTGTAAGTAGAGGACAGTAATTTGTTTAGTAAGGTAAAATTTTGTTTTGCTGCTTGCGGAAAGCATTGATTGGTGCAAGTTGAGGTTTGTCTTGGAATTAATGGGCTCATTTATATAAAGTGCCAGGGAGCTCTTTAGGAGAGAAAGAGTCAAGACCCAACCCCTTTCTTCTCAACTGGTTGGATTGAAGTGGCCCTGAATGAGGCCCTGGGATCAGGTGAGGACAATATGACTCCAGAGATAAGGAGAAGGGGATAGAAAGAATGAGTGGGCTCTCCATTGCTGTAAAGCTATACATCAGAAGGGAGTGATTTTCTGGGTGACACAAAGATATGCCCTATGCTAGCCAGGCTTCTGTCTTAGCAAAAGTAGCTTTCGTGACTGAGTCCAAATAGCTATCATCTTAAGATCCAAGGCCAATGTTGGTGTGAATCCTCCTTATCTTTAACAATAGTGTGGAAAGGTTGTTCTCTGTCCTACCTTGAACAAACCCAGTGGTCAGCCTGGGGAGTAACAACATCTTCAGAAAATGTCCTAGGCCCAAGCATTAGCACTGGAACTATACAAGATGATGATGAATTCTAACATTCACAGTGGCAACTGTCCACTCATTTTCTGTTTAACCCCACGCATCTGTTTTGGGAACTGTTTAGATCAGACTAATCAACTCTGGTAGCTCTTATGGAATCTTTCAGCTTCAAAGAAGCACATATATACTCTGACTAAATAAAGGAAATGAAAGCAAACAGGACTTGTCCTTTGGATAAAATTCTGGGTAAAGTGAGTGCGTGCGTGCGTGTGTGTGTGTGTGTGTGTGTTAAGAATATGGCATGATTCAGCTTAAATATTAGGCTTTGAACTCAAACCTGTAAAGGTAAACAGTATGGTTACAATATATAACTGATGCTTTGCAAAACAAAACAAATTATGTATGAAAAAAAGAAGAGGAACTGCACCAAGATGTTAACATAATTGTTTTATGATGGAGGTTCTTAAGGTATTAAAAATGTTTTCTGTGTTCAACCTTTTCTTTAAGGAATAAACATTACTTTTTAAATGAAAGATGGAAGTAACATTTGTCATTTTATCTATAACTATTGTTGGGGAAGACTTCTGTTTCTTTATGGTCTCTTTCATCTGTTTCTTAAACATATTAACATATTGCAATCTATTATTTAAAATGTATCTCATAATAATTTACTGAAACTTTTGAAGAAGAATCAATGTTTACAGAAAAAATTATCCACTGTATAGAGTGGACATGATTTCAGCATGTCACTTGTATAATGTGCGGCCTTCTAAACAGATAACATGAGGACCTTAGGGAAGCATCAAGGATGTGCATTTATGATCCATGTACACAGTGAAATTTCAAGGAAATCATCCCTTTACACACTCATCTCAAAATGCCTAAGTCAACCATGCATTAAAATTTAGTGGTTCAGAGAAATGCTCATCAATGTCATCTTCATAACCTCTTACAGGGAGCAAGGGTAATTTTATAAAGCTGTTCCCTGCATTTTAACACCTCCTTAGTCTGCACTTTTGGCATGTGAAAATTAAATTAAAGGAAACAAATTAAATTGCCAAATTCTATCATATGTTGATTTTTTTACATTCCTTTAAGCTAAAAAGACTTAGTTTTGTTTTGCAGGTTTCTTGGGGTTGCTTGACTGTAGAAAATTACTGAGACAAGTTTGCTCACCCAGACACCAGTCCATGACTCCTACCAGCCTACTGGTTGCTTTTCAGAGAAGTAACTTGCAGGTATCAGTAAATGCCTTGCTTTTCTTAATGCTGATTTCATGGTCCTGGGAAAGGATAATAGAATGCAAAGTGTATCCTAAGTTTCAGTAAACAAATCAGGAATTATGTTACCTCTGGGAAATTCAAATACCTTGGATTTCGAGTAACTTGTTCCGTGAGTGTTCCACAAGATGAGCAAACATTTCTAATAAATTTTAACTTGATGAATGTCTTGCTATATGAGTAGTAGGTGATACTGAATGTCACATGGTCACAAATGAACCAATGATTCTTCCCTTTCTCACTTGCTGTGGGATTCTGGGTGATTGTCTCCCATGCTTGGATGTTCAGTCTCAGGCCGTGGTGTTTGGCCAAAATCAATGATTTTTCAGAATGTTGGAAGGTGCCCACAACTGGCACTAGTGTATTTTTTGTCACTTCAAAGCACCTATGGACAGTCCTCTGCTTTTCCATACAAGAGTAAGCTTAGAAATGCTTTGCTTCATTGTAGGTCAGGCTGCCTGCAGATACAGACCTTTTCCTCTGCTGTCTTATTGGCAGTTACATTAAATACAGTGTATGACAAGAATTTATTCATACTGTACTGTAGACAACATCTGTTAGTGATAGTGAAAGTCATCCTACACAATACCCCTCCTCTTTCTTGTCTCCCTCACACCAGCCATGAAGGTTTCAAAGGTAAGTGAAGGTTAATTTGTTTCTTTATCTCTATACTTTCAATTTTATTTCTTATTTTATGTTATGTTACAGTATGGTAATCATTTTTTTTTTAAATGTTTTATTTATTTCTAGGAGAGAGAGAGACAGTGCGAGCAGGGGAGGGTCAGAGAGAGAGGGAGACACAGAATCTGAAGCAGGCTCCAGGCTCTGAGCTGGCAGTCAGCACAGAGCCCGACGCGGGGCTCGAACCCACGAACCACGAGATCATGACCCAAGCGAAAGTCGGACGCTTAACCGACTAAGCCACCCAGGCGCCCCTGGTAATCATTTTTATATGAATATTTTTGAGTTGTGGAACAAATCGTCTGAGTTTCCATTATTTCCTATGGGGAAGTTCAGTTTGATATACAAGTGCTTTGATTACAAGCATGTTTCTAGAGCAAATTATGCTCACAACCCAAGGTTTTACTGTACTTAGTAGTAAACCCCTTCTACTGTTTGGAGCAGTGGCCCAATCAGGATCACTGTGGGTTACTGTTCATATGGTGTGCTGAACTTCAAAGGGTGCCATTCACTGTACAATTTCGTGAATATTGAAGTTGTGCAATCCATAAGGAGAAAATATAATGGAAAGAACATGGTTCTCAAAGCTAGATGAATGCAATTCCTTACCTGACTTTGCTAGTGTTGAGCCATTATCTTGATGAATATTTTAAATTTATTAAACTTATTTATTAAATTTTATTCTTTAAGATATTAAAGAATAAAAGTGTAATATGACCATTGAGATAATCATTTTATGTCAATAATGACTGTTCTATTTGTGCCTGTTTTCCCATTTTAAGATCATATAGGCAAGAAGTAGACCCCTAAAATGACAGCAACTGGCACTTAAAAATAATAGATTTGAGATACAATTCACATAACATAGAATTAGCCCATTTAAAGTTTACAATTCACAATTGTGCATCATGTCAATTTTAGAAATTTTTTATCACTTTGAAAAGAAACCTCATATCCATTAGCAGTCAATCCCCAATTTTCTTCAAATTTTTCTACCCTCACATTCCAACCCTGGAAAACCAGTATTCTATTTTTTATCTCTATAGATTTGTTTATTCAGAATGTTACATGAAAAGTGTATCATATCATAGGTAGTCTCTGGTGACTAACTTTTTTTTATTTAGCATATTTTCGAAATTTGTCTCTGTTGTAGCATCTGTCAGTACTTTGTTTCTTTGTATTGATGAATAATATTCTATGTGGCATAGATATACCACATTTTGCTTCTCAGTTCATCAGTTGATGGGTATTTGGGTTGTTCTCACTTTTAGACAGTTATAAATAAAGCTGCTACAAACATTCGTGTATAAGTTTTTGTGCGATCATACATTTTTATTTGTAGGAGTGGAATTGCTGGGTCAAATGGTAACTCTATGTTTAACATTTTGAATCACTGTTAGACTGTTTTCAGTGGTCTCATTTTACAATGCAGTATAGGATGATTCCAGTTTCTTCATAAGCTTAAGAACACTTGTTATTATCTTTTTTATTGTAGCTGTCCTAATAGGTGTAAAGTGGCCCCTCATTGTGCTTTTGTTTTGCATTTCCCTGATGGCTAATGATGAGTTCATTGGGCATTTATATATCTTTTTGGAGAAATGTGTATTGTATTCAGCAATCAGCTTTTTTGAAAAAGTTTATTTACTTATTTGAGAGAGACAGGGAGAGCTTGGGTGGGAGAGAGGCGGAAAGAGAGAATCCCAAGCAGGCCCTGTGCTGTCACCACAGGGTCTGACATCAGGGTTGATCCCACCAGCCCTGAGACCATCAGCTGAGCCTAAATCAAGAGTCAGACACTTAACTGACTGAGCCACCCAGATGCCCCCAGCAATCACCTTTTGTTTCTCAAGCAACAGTTTTGTAATAGAAACCTGAAAGTCCTCAGATTCTTAATAAGTGAGAGTACTAGAGTTTTTTTCATCCCAGGTTTAACATTCTGTCATCTTTTATGATGTGTATGATCTGAAGAGGGTGTGCAGCTCATAATATCTCCTCTGAACAGACTGCAAGTGCCACGAAGACAAGTGAAGTCTGTTTTAGTTATCGTTGAGTTTTTAGCAGCTAGTAGGAAGTGTCTAATGTGATGGATACTGGAAAATTACTTGATGGATACATGGAAAGGCATCTCTATTCATAAACACTGAATTCTATTGTTTGCCTGGAGCAGATTATATATTTTCTATTCATTCTGGGTGAGGTTTGTTCTCAAATACTAAGTACAAACTTAATCACCCGCAACTGAACCAAGAGCTATTATTGACCAAAAAAAAAAAAAAAAAAAAAAAAAAAAAAGAAAGAAAGAAAGAAAGAAAGAAAGAAAGAAAGAAAAGCTTGATTCAAGATAAATACCATACCTGTAAGGAAGAGAAGATGACTGAAATCATACATTCCAGTTTTTCCAAGTAGGATATTTTGATATAAAAAGATATATATTTGGTCTTTGGCTTTGGTTCTTGGCACAGAGATCCTAATTAAATAAATTTATATTTGATTTTTATACCCAATTTCCAAAATAGCTCTGGTTTGATAAAGGTAAAACAAGTGTGTGGAACCAACTATGTGATTAGAGGGCTGGAACTTTCAGCCCTGTCCCCTGACTTCTGGGGAGGTGGAAGGAGCTGAAGGTTGTTAATCACCAATGGCTAATGACTTGGTCAATCATGTCTGCAGAATGAAACTCTGTAAAAACCCTACTAAAGGGGTTTGGAGAGCCTCCAGGTTAGTGAACAAGAACACAAGCATATGGCAGGAGAGTGACACACTCCAAACTCCATGGAGAAAGAAGCTTATGTGCTTGAGATCCTTTTGGATGTCATCTTGTATCTCTCTTTTCACCTGGCTTCTCATCTGTATCCCCTAATATACCCTTTGTCATAAATCAGTAATAATAAGTAAACTGTCCCCCTGGTTATATGAGCCATTCTAGCAAATTGTCAAACCTGAGAAGAGGATCATAGGAACCCCCTATTTATAGCTGGTCAGTCAGGAGTATAGGTGATAACCTGGCACTAAGATTGGTGTCTGAAGTTGGGGACAGTTTTGTGGGACTGAGCCCTTAACCTGTGGTGACTGTACTAATTTCATTCAGTTAGTTTCAGAATGAAATGGAATTGTAGGGCATGAAAGTGGAGTCAGGCAATTGGTCCATGTGGCAAAAACCTCACACATTTGGTATCATAAGTGAAGTGTGACAATAAAGTAAAGAAAAACAGGTATTTTCCCTGTTACCAAGCATTGCTTTATTCCTGTCACTAGCCCTTATTCACCAAAGGCAGGCAGGAAACCTCCAGGTTAGTCCCAACAAATAATAATTAGAGGTGCGTGCTCTGCTGGTGAGATAATTTTTAATTCTATTGTTTCCTGAACCTGGTGATTCTAATCAGTCTCACAGATACTGCAGAACTGGAAAATAAACAGCAAAATGCTGATGCTCACTTATCAGTTTGAATCAATGAAATGCATTCCCTACAATCATTAGCAAGCAACGATGAGGAAGGCAGGTGTTAGGGGCTGAATTTTGTCCCTCCCCAAATTTATGTCTTGCATTCTAACCTGTGGTACCTCAGAATGTGACTGTATTTGGAAATCGTGTCTTTAAAAAAGGTCATTACATTAAAAAGATGTCAGTAAGGTGAGTGCTAACTCAATAATTTCCTCCCTTATACGAAGAGATTAGGACACAGACACAGAATCAAGACCAGGTGAAGACACAGGGAGAAGATGGCTGTCCATAAGTGAAGAAGAGAGGGCTCAGAGGGAACTAACCCTGTAAACAACTTGATCTTAGAATTTTAGCCTCCGGAATTGTGAGAAAATAAATGTCTACTATTTAAGGCACCCAGTTGGTGATACTTTGGTATGACTTCCTTGACAAATTAACACATCAGGTATAGGGTGAGTGAAGGCAGAAAGGAAAATCTGGGATTGACTATTGCCCTTGGAGCATTGGTGGCTTTCTGCTAAGAGGATCAGAGAGATACAGAAATTGAGATAATCTACCAAAGACCAGAAGCATCTAGAGAAGAAACATCCTTTATCTTTGATTAAACACTTCTTCAGTATCTCTTTGGGCTAAGAGATGAGTCCATTTTCCAAGTTACAAAGGACATATACTAAATCAAAGAGCATGGTAGCCATTCAAAATGACAAATGGCAACTTTTCTATGTTTAGTATTTGAACATAAATGGTGGACTGCTGCAGAGTAGAGAGGACTTTTTTTTTCTTCCTCTCTTATTTTCTTCCTTCCCATACAAGATAATTCATAAAAGAATCCTAGTCTTCTAAATATAAAAGATCAAAAGTGGGCTTCATTTACTTCTAATTCTTCTTCCCAAAGGAACTGATGATGACCCTTTATTAATGCATAGGAATGATCAATCATTTTTCTATTCCTCCTTTTACAAGATCTTTTCCACTTAAAGTTTTAAATGCTTTTAAATAGTCACATTTAGGATAAAAATGGATATAATAGATTTTCTTTCTCATGGTATATATATCTAATGTTTATTTTACAATATTGCTTACGTTTTCCATTTCATTTTTTGCTGGTTGGATCAAGTTGCTAGTCATTTCTTTTTAGTACTTTTTAAGAAAAATTGTATTCACCTCTCTCTATTGCTATTTTGGAGTTTTATTATTCACTTCATTGCTCTATTGTCTACCTAACTTCTTTAATAGAAAACATTTAGCTATTATAAGAAAATAATGTATAAGTAGTTTTTGCTCATAATCAACTTTTTTCTATTGTGTCTCCATTTTCTAGGAAGAAGAGATATTGAGAATAGTCTACCTCTGTATCCTAACTTATTTTAATACTTTATTATTTTTTTCAGAGATATCTTAGTATTTTTAGATCCAGATTATTATTATGTTTTCTCCAGAATTATGTCTTTTTTATGCTAAGAATGCTAGCTTGGCTCTTAAATTGCATATCCTCAGCCACTATATCATTATCCATTTAAACTATGTATATTGCAAAGCTAATTGCCCTACTCTCAATTTCCCCGCTAATACTGAGATCTCTGTCCTAATGTTCATATTTCTGGTTATAGTTTTTTCTTGAGAGTTTTTCTTAGAAAAATTTGTTCATTTTGCTTATAATCTTTCTTCTATGTGTTCTTTTTTTTTTTCTTCATGGACTACCTATTATTTTTAGTTAGTATTTTCACAATCCATCCTTGAACTTTCTAATGTTTTCTTAATATAATCCATCTCCTTCATTATTATTTTTTCATTATAGCTCCTCTTAACCTTTCAGGCCACTAATTTGGATTACAATAATGCCTCATCAGTTTATCTTCATTTTTGAATTGTATAGTTGTGAATCACTTTTTTTCCACAAGAACTTTTTTTTGGTGCTAATTTTGAGTGTCATTATTTGGTGCTAATTTAGAGTGTCGTTAATAGCTTTCATTACTTTTTTTCTGTGTTGCCCAACTTTCTGTTTTTCTTCCCAGTAGTTCTGTTTCACTAAGAATTTCTGATTCTATGCCTTCTGCTTGTTTTTTCCTCTCAGTGGCTCTTTTTTTTTTTTTTTTTTTTCCTTTGTTAGCTTCCTGGTACTTTGGTTGAACTTCTAAAATCCATTAAGTACATAAGCCATCTCTATCTGGATAGTCTTGGTTGAGCAGTAAGCCAGGCAGCAATTTGTAAGACTCTTTCTAGAGTCTAGATCCCTGAGAATGATTTCTCTGCTCACCAACTTTGTTATTAGTAGGGCTGGTGTTCCTCATCTTGTGCAATAAGAGGTTTCCATGACACTCTTTAATTCTTTTTCAGGCCCTCTGGTTCAAAGTGTCAAAGCAAACTGCTAAAGCATATTAATTGGTATGAGCAGAGTATCAGGGCTTCTTTAAAATTCACCGTACTTAATAGTATGCCCACTTAGTCTCTCCAGACCACTACCCCGCTCTCATTGCTATTTGATCTCTTCCTGAGAACTCAGCACAGCCAGAGGACTTGACTCTATCTTTGAGGGACCAGCTAAGTTTGGGAAATGATCTGTTAGATTACACTTTATGGGCAAGTGCCCCAGAGGCCATTCCAATTTGTCCTTTTATAAGAATCTCCTGTCCATAAGTTCCTCAGAAGTTATTATCCATATAGGGACTGAGATGTTTTCCATTCATATGCTTAATCTTTGTTTCTGAGAAACAGTGAGCTATACTCTTCATTAGGTATCTTTCTTTTGCAGTTTGCTGTTTTTGAGTAGTGTTGAAGTCTAAGAGAAAATTTTCTTTTTTCATTTATTTTAAATAGCAACATGAATAAATTTTTTATAGCAAAGGCTTCACTCACTGAAAAGAAAACAAACTTGAGAGTACTCAGGCACCTATAGGTCAGTATGTTCATATGACTATCACATTTGTAGATTTCATGTGGCTACTGAATATCTGATTTGGATCAATTTCCTATGTCAGAGATGAATGTTTGCAGTCAAAATGAGCTATTACAAATATGTAAGTGCAGGAAGGAATTTATCTTCTTAAGAAACATGAATTTATTGACTACCTGTACATAGAATAGCATTGTACTGAGAGATTATGTTGGCGAAGGGATGGGCAAAGAGGACAGTTAAAGCAGAAAGAGTTTGGACCTTATCCCTGAGGAGCTCACATATCTGATCAGAATATATCATATGTATATAATGAGGGTTATATAAAAAAGCCTGTACATCAGTGGATGGTTTAAAAAGATGCACTTAAAATACGTACTAGAAAAGCATTTATTTAATCTATTTAGTGTACTAGAAGGATCAGCAACCTGAGTTTAAATCCCAATTTGTCTACTTATTAGATGGGTGCCTTTGAGTCTTTTAAAAAATTTTTTTAAATGTTTGTTCATTTTTTGAGAGACAGAGGCACACAGAGTGAGTGGGAGAGAGACAGAAAGAGGGGGAGACACAGAATATGAAGCAGGCTCTGAGCTATAAGCACAGAGCTCATCTCGAGGCTCAAACTCAGGAACCCTAAGATCATGACCTAGATGAAATCAGATACTCAGGTGACTGAACCACCCAGGCGCCCCTGAGTGTAAAAATAGTAATATAGTGGGGGAGAAATAGGATAGTCCTGTTTGAGAAATTTAACATTATCATAACATATACCAGAATGCAGAATTAATGCTATATAACTTCTTTCTTCCTATTTATAATCACAGGAAAGGCATATTTGTGATGTCATTTAAGTAATCAAAATATCTATCACATATTGGACACTAACCATGTGCCAAGCATTTTGCTAAGTGCTTTGCGTGTATCATCTCATTTTACCCTCAGTCTTAAGTGTTATGTACTATTTTCATTGCTATCTTACATATGAGAAAATTGACAGTTAAGCAAGTGAGTGTGTATATATATCTGTGTGCCTAGATGTGGGCATGTAGTGTTGAGATATATGTATGTGTAAGTGCACATGTGTGTGGTTATATGTAAAACTGTCTTGCAAAGCTTGCCATGAACATGTTTCCTTTCCTTTTTTCCTTAGTAGTTAACTATTATGAAAATTGGTAGTGGAAGAACTCTAGCTGCTTATGTTTTTAATTTTGAATTTTTTATTTATATTTAAGAGAGAGAGAGTTTGAGCAAGGGAGAGGAAGAGAGAGAGAGAGACGCAGAATCCAAAGCAGGCTTCAGGCTCTGAACTGTCAGCACAGGGCCCATGCAGGGCTCCAGCTCACAAATGGTGAGATCATGACCTGAGCCAAAGTCAGACGTTCAACTGACAGAGCCATGCAGGCGCCCCTCTAGATACTTATTCTTATAATCATAAGAATCTGGTAACTGGTAACTAGCTTTCCTTTTGATCTCTGAAGGTGTGTTCATTCTGATGTCAACTCATAATTGTTATTGATTATATATATGTGTGTGTATATATATACTTATATAGTATAATCTAAACTTAGTATCACTTGAAAAACAAAGAAAAAAAGAAAAGATACTGGGAACTAGTCTGTGTCACCAATGTCATGAAAGAAGTTAGCATCAACATTCAGCTCTTGTCTGCCCAGTATGATCGCCTGAAGCCCAGATTACCTTTCATAGATCATCCTACCTGAGGGCTTCCTGTATATTTCCTTCCAATTGAAACATACAAAACACTAATGAGATCTCAGCAGGACATAAAGAAATCCTTGACAGCATTTAAATGCCGTTTAACATTTATACAATTTATAAGACTATTATTCTCTTGGTCCCTTTTTGCACAATTTCCTTTGTTCCCTTGCTTAAGGATTACCAAAAATAAGATTTATGATGCCTAAATGATGATATAATTGCATTGTCATGTACATTCATGAAGTTAATTTAGAAAAATATTTCTCAACTTTTCTAAAGTAGCAAAACACTTTTTTAAAAAGTGACATCTTATGTATAATTTTCTGGTGGGTTTGTTCTTCCAAATGATGGAGTCTAATTCTTGTTGCTTTGAGGGTAGGCTAGGCTTATTGACTCTCTTTTAGAAAACAGATATTGTGGTTGTGATAGTGAGTAACCAGGTCAAAAATGGCTTTGTGGCTTCTTCTTTTCTCTCTCTCTTGTTCACTCACTCTGGGAGATGCAGACTGCCTTGTCATGAAGCTCCTCAAATAGCATTGTAGAGAGTTCCACAGAGTGAGGAACTGAGGCGTCCAGCTAACAGCCATGTGAATGAGTCATCATGGAAACAGATGACTGCAGCATTGGCTCACAACTTAACTGTGACCTCATGAATGGCCCTGAACCATAACCTCACAACTAAGCTGCTCCTACATTACTGAGTCTTGAAACTTTGGTAAGAAATAAATATTTATTTTAAAGTAATTAAGTTTAGGGATAATTTTATACAGAGCAATGATTTATAAAATACCAATATATAAAATAGTTTTAAATGGGATTGCTACTTTTGAAGATTGTTAGGCAGGAACCAGGAGAAACTTGACATCCTAGGCTTCTCCTTCATCCCCAGCTGAGGTCTGGGAAGCACCTCAGCATGAACATAATGACATACAAAATATTAGATTGTGGCTCATTGGTGTAGAAGCCACTTCTGTGTTCCTGAGATAATGATTCAATTTGATATTATTTGCTGAATAACATTTGCTTTTAACTCAACTTAACACAATTTCTATCAAAATCCCAGCCAGATTTTTTGTATAGACAAAATTACTCTAAAATTTAATATGAAGACAAAGGATATAGAATAACTAAAATGATTTTGAAAAAGGATAAAATGAGGGGAATCAATTGATCTGATATCAAGATTTTTTCTATATCTACAGTAATCCAAACTATTTGGTATTGGTAGAGATAGACACAGAGACCAATGAAACAGGATAGAGGTAGAACTAGACCCCCACAAGTATGCTCACCTAATTACTGACAAAGGAGGAAGTTAATTCAAGAATAAAAAATTACTTTTGAGCAAATGGTGCTGGAGCAAATGAATAGCTTAGGTAAAAAATGAGCCTCACCTTGTCTCACACATTATACAAACATTAAGTTAGCGCTGATAATGGATTTATTTATTTTTTATGAATTCTTTTTATATTTTTATTTGAGAGAGAGAGAATGAATGAATGAATGAATGAGAATCTCAAGCAGGCCCCACATTGAGCATGGAGTGCCATCCCACTACCCTGGAATCATGACCTGAGCTGAAATTAAGAGTCAGATGCTCGGGCCACCTGGGTGGCTTAGTCGGTTGGGCGTCCGACTTTCACTTGGGTCATGGTCTCGCGGTTCGTGGGTTCGAGCCCCACGGCGGGCTCTGTGCTAACTGCCAGCTCAGAGCCTGGAGCCTGTTTCAGAGTCTGTAACTCCCTCTCTCTCTGACCCTCCCCTGCTCACGCTGTCTCTCTCTCTCCTAGAAATAAAAAAATAAAAAAGAAAGAGTCAGATGCTCAACTGACTGAACCACCCAGGGGCCCTGGAAATTAGATACTTTTAAAAATAGCTTCCCAAACTAGGTTGTAGGTATGCCAATGCCTTGGTTTTCCTGACTGATATCTACCTTTTTCCAAGGCTGAGATCCTTCCTGCAATTAAATTTCAGATCATGTGCACTATTAACAGCTATCCTGGGCACTAACCACTTGGGACTCCAATGCCAAGTGATTTCTTTCTTTACCATGCTTGGCTGGTATTGCATGCTCTGGAGCACACTTGTTCAGCACCAGCCATACCGACCCTTGGATTCTCTCAGTCTTTTGGGTGTTGACAGTTCTATCAGTAATAGTGTCCTAGTCTTGACAGAAGCCAGGTTATAACTACCCAAGGCTATGCAGGGTTATGTCATCTTAGGTGCTGAAATGGGTTGTGCAAATAAGACATTGGACACATTGAGATCAACACAATTTTTGAAAGTATTCAATTCTAAAAATTATGAAGTGTTACATTTATTTTGAAGTAAATGAGTGCTCAATCATTATTTGTTGACTGGAATATTTTTCTATATTTTAATATTAACCCCAGAGCTCCATTACATGTACATCAAATTGTAAAAACCAAGTACTGCAAATGAATGCAGAGGGATAGCATAAAGGAAGAACAGGGGAAAATCTGGCATGTAACCAAACAGCTATAACTTTTACTGAATTGCTTTTTTAACAAGCTTCCCTGCCAATTAGTGTCACAGAACCATATTAACATAAAGCAATCTATGTTTTCGATTTATTTATTGTTTTAAGGCCATACCTCTTTTGTCTTTTTGCTTTGGGTTAACTCTCTAGCTTCTAACATGATTTATTCATTGCTATAATCAATAAAATATTGAAACAATTGGAGTTATGGTCTGAGTGTTTCTACAGTAATGACTTTTATCTTCAAAGTAAAAACAAATGAAAGTCCAAAGATAATCAAATACAAAAAGAAGTTTATTTCTATGGAGACTTAGATAATCATTTTGTTTGAAATTGACAGTTTTAAAAACATAATTTTGTAGTGTTTTCAGCAAAAAAAGAGCTTTAAGTAGATCCTTTTCTTTTAATCATATTCTGTCTGATCTAGAGGTGTCAGCTAAATAAAAAAATCCCCATAGGATCTTGTTGTCACCATAGCAACCAGATTGCAGTTTCCAATATCTGTGGAATGAAGTGCTGACATGTTTTCAGCACAAGGTGCTAAGTGGAGGTTTGTTTCACTAATTAGGTGGCAAAAATAATCAATTTCTTCATGATTAATGATGTCACAAATTATGCTGCAGACAAAGCTGAAAAACTTTATTAACCAGTAATTTATGTCTTAGAAGGAAGAGTAAAAATGATAAAAGCCATGTTTTAATTCCTTTGGTTAAGTAAGAAAGGCTTAAATATCTGGGACCATCCTATGATCTAATAAAAGATGTGCTCTGTGCTTTGTTTAGTTTTTAAAGTTGTTAGCTTGTTAACATTTTATATGATTTATGATCAAAATGATGACATCTTGAGTTTGATGTTTGCTTTGATGGCAGAGGATAGAAATGGATTGTAAACATTTGTTAATCTTATTGCCATCTGAAATTTACTGGAGTTTAAGAAGCCTGTGCTTTCCCTTAGCTAAATGAACTTGCATTTATTAAGTATGTTTTTGATGAATAGGATATCTTAGTTAATTGAATATGTTGATTAATCGGATAATTACTATACCCTTAAGATGAATTGAATACCAGTCTAGTCTTATAGAAGTGTGTAACCAAGGTAAACTCACAGGATATACAGATATGTTACTAGTTTTTAATGAAACCCTTCTGAATATCATATGGACCAAGGCCTCTTAATGTAGAACAAGTGGGGAGAACTACATAACATTTCCCCAAATTGGATCCCCTTATTTCAGACATTTACAAGTGACCAGGACTGTTTAGATATTGAGATGTCCTTAGAAAATGGTTCCTCCATTCTCTAGGAAATTGGAAGGGTTGTCCTTTCCATTCTACTCCCAGATCTTCCAGAATGGAAACTTCTTTTGTTTTGGCCATTCTGAGTCCTCCACTTTGTTCCCCTCTGTTTACTTTTTTCCTGAAATTTCCACAAACTCTGTTTTTGTAAAAGTACAGAGTCCATGGTCTAGATAGGAAATAAAAGGAAAGCATCAGGATGAATGATTTGTTTCATATTTAAGGGGAGACAGAGCCACTTTTTAGTCAAGGGTATATACTTAGGGCTAGTGCTTTTATTGCTGTTTTTCTATTTTGGAATAAGTTGAAGGAAGGGGAACACTGTTTGGGGTACAGATCTGAGATATGACCCTGACACACACTTATGAAGCACCTAACATAACACCTAGCACACAATATGTGAAATGTAAAAGATAAACATTTTAAAAAATACTAGTGATCATGATGAAATTATATAAGACAGACTATATATGCTGAAATGATATGGGATTGGTTATACAGAGTGAAATAATATAAGATATACCATGCATAGACAAATGATATCGGTTATATATATAAACCTACATACACATATATTTATATATAAAAACCATATATATATATATACCATGCATATACATATATTTATATATAAAACCTACATATACATATATTTATATATAAAAACCATATATATATATATAAGCCATGTATATAGATTATATATATAGCCTACATATACATATGTGTATATATATATAAACTATATATATATGCTTTAAAAATTCAGGGAAGGAAGAGATCACTTCCAAAAGGATTGATTGCATTGTTATAAAGAAGAGCATGTTAGTGAGCAAAGGGAGCTAAGAAGAATATTCTTGAGGGTTTTATGACCTAGGGAATTAGAAGCAGGGAGTGAACAAGTTTTGTATGAAGGGCATTGTCAAAGTGGCAATATGGCTGAACTGGGAGGTTGCGTGGGAGGTTGTTAATGTGATTTCCTTTCCTCTGGACAGAGGAGGGCAAGACATGAGGGCAATTTTGCTATATTATCTTCTATTCCAGGACTGCATAAGCTATATTGATGTCTATATGGATGTGATTCTCATTATTTCCTAGGGCTCTTATCTGAAGCCATGAGCTTGGATGAAGAGGATGGGACCAGTTTTTGGCCAAAGTATATTCTCCAGGATAGGTCATTACCATAGCAATGACCCTCAACCTATGATTCTCTGTACATGCAGTGGACTGCTCAGGTATTATTGGGCCTATGAGTTATCTTCAATGTCCTATATCCCTGGTAGAGATCACATATTAGCTGCTCTCAGTTTATAAATGTATCACATCTATAAATCTAAAATCCAACAATTCTTCACCTAGCTTATGACAATCTAAATTATGTAGTTATATCTCTTCTCATGATTCAAAGTATTCATAATACATGGAGTTTGAAAGATACTTTACAAAAATGCAATGTTCCTGATCCAGAAAAGGAATTAAAAGAAACATAGTGGTAGAATTTGGGAAATTAGTAATTTATTCATGACTTCATTCACCCAAACATTTATTCCACAAAAATTTATAGACCCCCTCCTCTGTGCTAGGAATATTGGCTAACATTGAGAACTCAAAAATGAATAAGACAAAGAGCCTTGCTATCAGTTAACTTAGAGTCAGCCTTTTTAGACAAATGACTCATTACTATATCTTAAAATCATTTAGCTTTACGTATGCTTACCACAGCTGAGTCTGTCTTGGGTTTATCTTGGAGGGAAGAGGAATAAATTCATTGAAAAATACATGTCAATAGTCATTCTTTTCAGATACACTGTTAAAAAGCATTCAGATATATGGTCTGAGTTTCCACTAGGTGCTTTATTTAACTAACAGCACTTGTGTATTTTCAACAAAAGTAGCCGCCTCCTGCCCCTCTCTGCAAAGAAATTCAAATGGGTAGAAATTACTCTCACTCTCTTCAGTGAGACAAAGGAAGAGTTGTCACAAGTAATTATGTGTGGTTGTGTGTGTGTGTGTGTGTGTGTGTGTGTCTGTGTGTGTGTGTGTGTGTGTGTGTGTGTACACATGCGTCCTTCCTTGTGCCTACTTATCCATTCCTGGGCTTCATAGCTGCTTTGACGTGGTTACTCTAATAAAAGAGACACGTGTTGCCGGGACAGTAAGACTTCAAAAATCACTCAGATAATTGCACAATTACTTTTCAGCTATACATTGTACCTTGCTTAAAACAGTGTCATGAACCTATAGGAGTCTACATGAGAAATCAGCAAATCCTTCAGGCTTGAAAAACTCATCCTCTTTTCTCCTATGCTTTGTCTTCTCTTCTTTTATCGAAATTAGTGTGACAAGTACTTAGACATGAACATGTAAAAATATCTTTTATCATTTCAATTAATCTGCCTAATTTCAAAGCAAGTTTTCCAATTTTCAAAAATTGAATTGCCTATTGTTCCAGCTGTGATGTGGCAAAATGCAAGGAGTCATTGGACTGCACTGCTTTAGATAGCTAAGAAGGCCTTATGAAAGACTAGGGGAAACTCGAGCTTCCCCTGTGTCAGTCTGCCACCACACTTCCAAAAAAGAGCTCAGCATCAGTTAGAGCACTTCCAAAACCACTGTTGTAAAACACCACTGATAGCAGCTTCCATATTAGAGGCAATTATTCACTTCACAAGGCAAAAACTGTGGTGATAGTTAGCTCCAAGTTTGGTGGCTCAGTTGCAGTTATTTGTGCAGTATCTCTGTGTTTCTCTTGCTCCTTCTTTCACAATTGGGAGCTAGCAACAACAGCACTCTGCTTGAGCTCCTTCTAGAACAGAGTCTCACACGGGAAGTTAAGGTAGGTGGAAATAAAGGAGTTTTTTTCTTGCATACTTCTGTTCAAGGAGGAAAATCCCTGAGGCACACATGAGATTCATATTACTTTTCATTGGCCAGAATGAATTAATGTCTATCTGAAAACCAATTGTAGGTAAGGAAAATGTAATTTTAATGATTTGCTTAGACCAATCAGAATTCATTTCCTAGGGGAGGGCACACAACTGCCCAAACAAAATTGGAATCCTATCAGCAAAGAAGAAAAGAGAAATGGTTATTGTATAGGCAACTAAGAATGCCTGTTTTAATGTAAATCTTCTGTAATCTGTTGCTCCTTTTGAAGATAGTCCTTGGGTATCCTCTTTGTAATAAAAATTGCTTTGTCTTCACAACTGTGAAGACGACAGCAAGTGCTTGACATTCTCTTTACCGCATGCCACCAAGGTATTACGACACTATAAATTACGATACCATGAGCCCTTCCTTCATTAATCTGAGAATAATTTGCTAAACACCAACTCTAACAACACTGTGTTAAGTTATGGGGATAGCATAGGAGACAAAATTCCTGGCTACTGGAATTTAGAATCTGTAAAAGATGACAAAATATTAAATAATTTCTCATGTTAAAGTGACACATAGGATGTGAAGGGGAAGCAGAGGTGTGTTGAAAGCATTTAGTCAAAGCATCAAATCAAGTCATTCAGAAAGGTGAAGGTTATAAAAATGTTCCAGAGGAATTGCTACTTAATCTGATATATTCAAAGTTAGAAAGAGGGAGAAGACAGTGCTCAAAATGCAGTATCTGCTCAATAAACATTTAATGCCTTTTAAAACAGCTTTATTGAGATATAATTTGCATTACATATCATTCTCCTACTTACCATGTAGGGTTCAATGGTTTTTAGTATATTCTCAGAATTGTACATCCACCACCACAATCAATTGTAGAACATTTTTATTAATCCCCAAAGAAACCCCATAATCCTTAGCTGACACCCCCAGAATCCTCCTATTTCCCCCTCCACAAGCCCTACGCAACTACTAATCTACTTTTTGTCTCTATAGCTTTATTAATTGGAGACATTTTATATAATGGAATCATACAATATCTACCCCTTTGTAACTGAATTCCCTTACTTAGCATAAAGTTTTCAAAGTTCTATGTTGTAGCATACATCGATGCGTCATTTCTTTTTATTTTCAAACAGTATTACATTGTGTGGATATAGCACACTTTATTTATCCATTCCTCACTTGATGAATATTGGGTTGTTTCTGTTTTTTTTTCCTATTATGAATAATGCTGCTATGAACATTCATGGGTAAATAGTTGTGTGCTGTTGAATTGTAAGGGTTCTTATTATATTCTAGGTGTAAGTCCCTTATCATATATAAGATTTATAAAAATACTCTTCTGTTCCATGAACGGTCTTTTCACCAGTTTGTTGGTGTTCTTTGAAAAAAAACTGTTTTAATTATGGTGATGTCTATTTATCAGTTTGCTTTTGTTGTTGTTGGTACATAATTCATGGTCATGAAGATTTATGTATATGTTTGCTTCTAAGGTTTTATAGTTTCTAAGATTGTATGTTTTTCTTTAATAGCTCCCATATTTAGGTCTTTGATTATTTGTGCTAATTTTTATATGTAGTATGAGTTGAATGCCTTTTGAATGATTCTTCTTCAGATCAATGAGTGCTCTTCAAAATGTGTCTGTGGTCCAATAACATCAGCATGACCTGGAAAACTTGTTAGAAATGCAAATATAGTACTCAGTTTATATTCCAGACCTGTTTAGTCAGAGTCTGTGGAGGGGTATAGTTCAAGAATTTGCATTTTCTTGAGTTTTCAGGTGATTCTTAGACACTTTGAAATTTGAACAGTACTGCCTTAGAAATTTGCAGACAAGTTGCTTTCCACTCCCACTAACTAATGGAAGCCCTACCATGGGAAGGTATCCCTGTAGTAGAAATTGGTAGCCCTCCTTTTATTTTAAAATGGCAGATAACAGTTTTCAGCATTCAGCATCTCACACTGTTTCAAATCAGAAGATCTCAGAGATCACTTTGTCTAAAAATTGCATTTTACACAGGAGAGTGCTAACATCTAGAAAATGCACAGTTGACCTTTGAACAATGTAAGGGTTAGGGGTTTTGGCCTCTCATGCAGTGAAAAATCCATATATAAATTTTGAATGCCCCTAAATTTAACTGTGATGGCATACTGGTGACTGAAAGCCTTATCAGTAACACAAACATTGTGTTATAAACTGTGCCAATAGTAAGGCAAGCTAGAAAAAAGAAAATATTATTAAGAGAAGAATAAGGAAAAGAAAGTGTATTTAAAGAAAAGTAAAATAAAAATCTGCACATAAGTGGACACATGCAATTCAAACCTGTGTAGTTTAAGGATCAACTGTGTTTTCATATGGCTCAAATTTATATTCAAGTAAAACATTTATGTAGTCTAGCAAAGGCCTGAGGACTCTTATTTGTGTCCTCTGATTTATAAACTACACACACACACACACACACACATACACACACACACACACCAGATATCAAAAATTTCCTTCAAGGATATTAGGACATAAACAAAGAAAAAATAATATTTCTTGGTGAAATGTCTGTTCTGGGAAAAACAATTATTTTATAAATTTTCTTTAATCTGAAAACTACTAACATATGGTAATATATACAGTTCTAGGTTTATCACAGCTTGGCACTATATTCTGTAATATGGTTAGCTATTTAACTCAGCATTTTCTGATCTGTTTCTAGTTAGCAAGCATCAGAGCAGTAAATCAATCTCAAGAAGACAATTTCGGAGAATATAACTTTAGTTGGGTACTAATATTTGAAGGATAAATATATTTAAAATATTGAAGAAAATTAAACTAATGCATGAATTATAGGATATATGGGATTCTTTAAATAAGAGATTACAAATACCCTATGTTTTAAAGACATGTATCATTTGGTAACTCTTAAAATAATTCTATGAGACTAGATGTTTATGAATACACCTCTTTTTCTCTATGTCCACCACTTGCAAATATCCACACAAACCCACATGTGTGCCACAAGTAAGCCATGCAAACCACCCGCTCTCCTGTGTCTAGGATATATACTACCCTGGTTTGTTATATAATTCTACACAAAGACTGCATTATCAGGTCTCTCTTTACTCTGTTTGGTCTTACAGTTGGAACTTTTGCACATAAAGAGTATTATAATTTCAGGTTAAGCAAAAAGGTATGTGTTGATTGGTATTGATGTCATGTCCTTTGGAGAAATTTCAATTTTTCTCTACTTTTGAAGAAAGAAATACAAATTGTTATTGCACCAATGGGAAAATTCTGTCTTACATGAGAATGGCTTCTTCATTGCCAAAGATAACTAGCACAGTACAGTTATTCCTACCAGGTAGAGATTGAATCTTGAGATTGTAATTTGTATGGTTTACATTTATATAAATATTTGTGGCTCTCCATGGAGATGAGATATATTTGAGAGCTTGAACTCTGTATCCATATAGACCTGGTTTCAAGTACTGGCTCCACTAGCTCTGTAACTCTGGGCATGTTACAGTTCTTTCTAAACCACCCTCACTCCCTCAGCAACACTGAGTTAATGTTGATCCCTAACTCTTAAAGTTATTTTGAGGACAAACTGAAATTCTGCAAATACAGGGTCTAGTATGTTACTATTGTTAGAGTCTTTGTGTCATGTTTTACTAGCAAGAACAATCAAGAAGAAGCTTATTTGAAGAAACTGAAGTAAGGAATTATGGGAATTTTTGTTATTTAAATTCTAGTTTCCCTTAACATATATAGCACTATATAGATGCCACTTAATATCATTATGATACTCAAGAGAAATTGGATATATCACTATATTTTATGTTGCTTTGTATTAGTTTTATAGGAAATATATTTTATGTAGATCTCAAATCCCAAGTTAACCAATGTGTTACAAGTCTTATTAGAGGGCTTAATGTGTTTGCAGGACAGAGAATGTCAGCATAAAAACTCCCACCTACAGAAATATGAGAAAAATGTGAACACATGTAGAGTGACATGAATATCAGTGTTTTTGCAGAAAATCATGAATTTATGCATCCAGATATATCAATTAAACCAGTAGAACCATATTATCACCTCAACATTAATCATAGAAGCTCTAAAGATGATGACCTAAAAGAGTCCTAAGTTCTAAATGAAATCTTCAGAGAATATACTCATCCCCTCTAATGACTGTATTTTGCTTTTATAATGATTGATAAGTGATGTGGGGCTAATAATTTTCTATTTGACCCAAATTGGAGATCCAAGCTTCATTTCTTTATTTAAGTCTCATCCCAAGTACCCAGAGAATTTTTCATTCCAAGGGCATAGTTGACTTCCTACCTCTCAACTGATTTATATTTTTCAATGCCTAATCTGTATAGAGAAGCATTAGCTAGGCAGTTAAGACACATTTTTGTCTCTTCTTTCCTTTCTGGATCCTACTGAGAGAAACATCTAGAAACCCCATGAGAATAGAAGGAAAAGAAGGTCTTTATTGTGGTTTGGCTGATGACTGCTGTTTTTAGAATGCCAGTTCCCATGGGCAAAACAAAAAAAGAAAATTATACTTAAAAAGTAGTGTTCCATGTGATGTGTGGAAAAGTTTGGAAATCCACCTGGGTCCCATGAGAATTAAATTAAAGAGCAGGAAAAATTGGACCAAAGAGTTAAGACAATTTTTAGATTACAAACACTTTCTGGGAATGGATTCAAACCAATTCAAATAAGTAGCGCAGAGGAGAACAAGGGAGGATTCAAGGACGACTGGGTAAAACTAAATTGCAGGGTTAGGTTAATTGGTATGGGCGGTAAGGCTTCCTATCAGGTTTAAGCAGTGAGTGTGTCTAAATAATGCTGAGAAAATTGAGTTAGAGAGTATACACACAACACTTAGGAACTATGATGATTGCATTTCTGCTTAAACCAGAGATCTAGCTAACGGAAATCATTTTCCTATTTATTCACATGTGCAGGAGAGAAAGGACATCTAGAATTAAATCTGAAGGCAAGCTCATGAGCCTGAGTTTGATGTCTGTAACTCTGATGCAATGATCCTGGGTGCAGATCTTTTTAAAGCTACTTTCACTTACTTAGCTTCTCACTTATGACAAGTAAAATTTAAACAGTGAAAGTACATAAGCTCAACTGTGGGAAGTTAGAGATGCAAACAAAATCCATTTTCCAAAATGTTGTATGTAATGGTGATGGCAAAGTTGATTTTATAAATTTTTTAGTTTTTCATTTTTCTCTCTCTTAAAGGGTACATATTTGCTAAATTAAAGGTTTAAACCTGGCATTTTTTACTTTAAAAGGTTGGATTAGCTTACTTGGAAAAGAAAAAGCTGACATATTTTCACAGGCTTATTTAAATGCTATTAAAAAAGCAAATAGAAGAGTAGGGAATTTGAGATAATCAGTCAGTGTTTGTAAACCTAACATCAAGATTCTTTTCCATGCTCTTCAACAACACATACAATTCCTTTTTTCTGAATATCTGGCACCATTAAATGTATCCAACGCCATCCTTTAAACTTAAAAGTATATTAGTCAGTGTGCCTGGGTTTTTAACTGAAAGGATCCTTTAGCTATCCTCAGAAAAAGGTAAACTTAATAAAAACCTTTTCTTTTTTTGGAATTCACAGGGTCACATAAAGGCTGGAGAGTCAGACTTGTAAGATGTGCATATGGACAGTAGAGTTAGAGTGTAGGGAAGAATATACTGTATTGAATGAGTCAGGTACTCTTACTCTTGACCTCACAATCGAGTGAATAAACTAGACGTGGGAGTCTGTGATTGGTTCATGTATTGGCATATGGCTGCCAGTAAAGTGGGGGAGAATAAGAATTAAGGATTCTACAGCCTTCTTCTGTCCAGCTTTCTATAGAGAGACATGATGTAAGGTATCCCACCAATTATTTTTGCAAAGAAGAGTTCCTCTCAAGAAGAAAGGGCATTACATATGGCGTACAAGAACACACTCATACCCATACATCCTGGCAATGTATACACTATAGTTAGTGCTCAGAAACTACTTATTTGTTTATTTATTGCAATCAAGATTGGTAAGACTAAATGAATCTAATTTAGCAAAACCAGTTATCTGGAATGACTTGTTAATAAGAGTTTGTTACAGCTAGTCACAGATACAGAGTGAATTCTGGAATCTGTTCTCTATGAATTTTAAATTGATACAAAATAAATAGTGTTTCTGGTAAAAACCTCTTGAAAAAACTGGAGAAGAATCATAATTTACAAAAGTGACATGATTTAAAGAATTTGTTAATACTAACTTGCCTTTAAAACTGGCTCTAATAGGGGTGCCTGGTGGCTCAGTTGGTTAAGCATCCGACTTTGACTCAGGCCATGACTTCTGTTCAGGTCATGATCTCACAATTTGTGGGTTCTAGCCCCGCGTTGGGCTCTGTGCTGACAGCTAGTTCAGAGCCTGGAGCTTGTTTTGGATTCTGTGTCTCCCTCTCTTTCTGACCCTCCCCTGCTCACTCTCTCTCACTCTCTCTCTCTCTCTCTCAGAAATAAATAAACATTAAAAAAAACTGGATCTAATAATAAACCATGAATAAGGCAAAAGAATCATGTCAGTTAGACCCGTCATCCAGTGGGTTTAAAAGAAAGGAAAAGAAATAGTCCTTCTTTTAAAGCAGGATAGAAAGCACAAAGATGTATTCTGGATAACATAACTATTTACTATTCTAGCCAATATCTAATATAAAATGGAAGGAGAACTAATGAGCAATAATTATTGGTATGTGACTTTTATGTTCTTTCTCTTTTTATAATTTAATTTCTATTGGCATTCATTTATAAGAGATGTAGGTCTCTAATTTTACTCATCATTCAAAGTTTTGGACAAGTGGCCACAATTAGATATTTGAGCTTTCTTTAGTTCCATGTGATCTGCAGCAAAAGAATAAAGAGCAAAAAACTGAAGAATCAAAAAAAAATGCATGGTGAAGCCAAATGAATGATTTAAACTAGGTACATTGTTTAAACTCTGACCTTTTATTGTTATTTCTGTTGCTCTCATTTTAAACCATTTTCAAGGCTTGCCTAAGAACATTTAATTTTAATCTTCTAAATGAAAAAAACTCCATATTTAATTAAATGAAAAATATGCATGATTTCCATCTGAATTACTCTATGAATTTATTTCACTGGAATGCAATATAAAATCATTACACTTATTTCTTATGCAAATGTATCAAAAATGACAATTTTTGTTTGCTTATAATTCACTGAACACTTAGTTATGTAAATAGGGAAAAAAGTGACTTGATATAAAAACAAAAACAAAGTAGGAATTAAGCTGGAAACTTCCAAATGCATAGCTAAATTCTTTCAAATGAAAGTCCCTGGATGAATGGTAGAAATACATCAGAGGCAAAACTGTATTCTACTCTTTCAGCACCTGAGCTGTGGATTGTGGTACTTCCCCTGTGAAGTTCCAATAGCTCCTTAAAAGTCCCCATTAGCACATTTGATATTGTCTATATAACTCATTGTTCTTGTTTGAGAACAACCAAAGCAGACTTTGGCTGAGAAAGCAGAGACAGAGTTTATTAAAAAGATAGTGGGAGTTTATAGAATTGTTGGGGTGCTGGAAAACAAGACTCAAAGCTCTGCAACTAGAAACCACATCTAAAACCAAATTATAGAGCAAGGTTGTTAATAGAATTGGCCATTTCACTGGGATTTACTATTTTCAGAATCTTTTACCATTGCTGTAGAGAGAGATCCTCACCACTTTTGCTGCTCTAGTCACTAGCTCTGATGCACTTAACTGGCTGAATCTGGGTCAAATGTATATGTGATAGCACTGAAGCCTATGGAAGTGAGTATCCAGCATTTTCCAGCTTTTATGGTAGGAGATATTTGTAAAGTGAGAAACTCCCCAAACATGGAAAAAAAATTCACTGTTCTAAAACCTGGAATATAGCACCATCACCTGCAGGGAATTCTGAGGAACACAGAGTAGAACCACAACAAAAGATATAATATTTTAAAGCATGCTTCAAAACAAAATCAATAAATTTCTCTCATCAGCCTTTCCCATGACCTAAATACTTGAAAGGTATGTATTAAGTCCAGATTTGGCAGAAGGATCCACTGAGGATCTTACCAGCATAAATCCTAAGTAAAATTTAAGTTCTTTCCCCTAGTTGGCAGAACAGAATGTAGGAAGATTACATTTTCGAGCATGGAGGAATGTGGTAGTAAATATTCTACAGATTGGTCACCCATCAGATTAACATCCCCTGATTTTGTAATCAAATATTAATCTAAGCTTAGAGCGTTCTTATCATGAAAATGTATTATATTTTGTTAAAAAACTTTTTGTAGTGTATTATATTTATTGATTTGTGTATATTGAACCATCCTTGCACCCCAGGAGTAAACCCCACTTTATCATGGTGTATGATCACTTCGATGTCCTGTTGAACTTGGTTTGTTAGTATTTTGTTGTGGATTTTTACATTTATGTTCATTAGGGATATTGGCATATAATTTCCTTTTCTTGTTGTGTCTTTGTCTGGACTTGTAATATTATTTTGAAAATGTTCTATCCTCTTTAATATTTTTGATGAGTTTGAGAAGGGTTGGCATTAATTCTTCAAATTTTTGGCCGAATTCACCGGTGAAGCCATTTAGTCCTGGGTTAAATCTCTTTGGTAAGAAGTTTTTGATTACTAATTCAGTCTCTTTAGTATTATTGGTCTGTGTAGATTTTCTATTTCTTCATGATTCTGTGTTGGTATGTTGTATGTTTCCAGAAATGTATTCATTTCTTCCAAGTTATCTAATCCATTGACGTATAATTGTTCATTTAGTCTCTTGTGACCCATTGCATCAGTTGTAATGTTTCCTTTTTTCATTTCTAATTTTATTTGCATTTTATCTTTTTTCTTCTTATTTAGTCTACTTAAAAATTTTCAATTTTGCTTATCTTTAAAAAACATCCCTTCCTTAAAAGATCCTTTACTGATCTTTTATATTGCTTTTCTAGGTACTTTTATATTGCTTTTCAAGATAAAAGAAAACAGAATAGAATGCACTTCAATATAGTAAAGACATACACGACAAGCCCACAACTAGTATTATACTCACCAGGGAAAAACAAGTTTTTCTTCCAAGATCAGAAACAATACACCATTCTATCCAACATAGTACTGGAAGTCTTATCCAGAGCAATTAGGCAAGAGAGTAAAATAACAAAATAAGCATTCAAATCAGAAAGGAAGAAATAGATTGTCTCTGTTTACAGATGGTAGATTTTATATATAGAAAACCCTCAATTTCACCATAAAACATAGAATTTATAAATAAATTCAGTAAAGTTACAGAATACAAAATCAACATACATAGTGTACAGCATACATGAAGTCATTGTGATTCTATATACTACCAAAGAAATATCAAAAAGGAAACTAAGAAAACAGTCTTATTTATAATAGCATCTAAGAGAATAAAAGGAGTAAACTTAACCAAGGAAGTCAAAGGCTTTTACACTGAAAACTACAAAACTTTGATGAAAGAAATGTAAAAAAAAAACAAAACAAACAAACAAACATAAATAAATGGAAAGACATCCCATATTCATGGACTGGAAAACTTAATATTGTTACAATGTCCATATTACCAATAGAGGAACTAAAATGGTGGCATAGTAGGAGGACTCTAGGCTTGCCTCATTCCTAAACACAGCTAGATAACTATCAAATCATTCTGAATACATATTAAATCACCCTGATTACTGATGAAATATACTGCACAACTATAGGGAAAGAAGAGGCTATATCAAGGAAGACGGGAATTGCAGAGACATGATTTAGGGGAGAAACAGATCATGAGTTCTCCAGAGGCAAGGATGCCGTGGTTGCAGAGAAAAAAGAGAGAGAGTGGAGCACACAGGGATAAGCACACGGAGAACACATCCCCCAAGCCATTGGCTTGGAAAGGAAGAGGGGATGATCTTTCGTGAGTTTTTGCAACCAACAGGGTTCAAAGCCTGGAGTTTTAAAGGTCTGCTGCCTTACCTGGGATAGAACATGAGGGCGCTGCCCAACTCCAGTAGAAAAGACATGTAAGCAAATCACAGAGCAGACTCTGATCTGAGGATTGCCTAAGGTGCATTGAGAGAGATTCTTCACTCTTCTTGAAGTGCATCTGTGACAGGTGATGTTTGCAGCTGCCTCTCAAGGGACAAAAGAGCCAGCAGTCCCCATTTCCCCTCCCTGCCCCTAAGCATAGGCACAGAAATACCTACTGATGGCAGCTTCATTAGGCATTGGCTATTTAGCCTTCTTTCCTTCAAATCCCATGCCCCTGCACTCTGGCATGGCTGAACATCCTCGGTCAAACTTGCATCAGTTCCAGTGCAGTGAGACCCTCCTCCAGAAGATCAGTGCAAGTCCTCACCACCTCAGGTCCCTAAAATTTGGAGTTTGAAAAGTCAGCAGGTTTGGATGGGATAGAGACTGGAGGACACTCTACTGCTCCAGGCAGGCAAGGACTGCAGAGACAGTGTGAAAACAGCTATCTGGAAAACAAGTAGGATGCATGAGGGAAAATTATTCCCTCTTCTGGGAGTGCTTCCATTACAGTAGCAAGTACTGAGCCTCCTCTCTGGGGACAAATGAGCCGGCTGGCATCATTTCCTTCCCTTGCCCCCCAGGATAAACTAGCTTCATTCAATAAACAGCACAGCACCAACACTGACTCCCTAACCTGCTTACACCAAGTCCCACTGCCATGTGCTTTCCTGGTACTGCTTTTCTCAGGCAAGTGTGCCTAAAGACCATCAGTGGATCCTTTCCCCAGAAGCCCAGCAGAAACTTCCACATGCACCACATCTATTGCCTATAGAGTTCTGCAAGGCTTCAGTTCTAGTGGATGTAGAATCAGGTTTCATTACCAAGAAGACCAGAGAACATCTAGTTAAAATTTATCACACTCTGGCCAAAGTCCAAACACTGCCCCCTGCAGGCAAGGAAAACTTCTGCAGACAACTGGCCTTAGGGATAGAGCAGCGAAACACAGAGGCAGAGTATACACAGCACACACCAGAGACACTTCCTGAAGTGCCAGGCCCTGGACACTATATGACCTCTTCCTCATAAAGCCATTACTCTCAGGAATAGGAAGCATAACAGGCTTTTCAGATGCACAGAAGAGGACAGAGACCTAGACAAAAATATAGGATGGAGGAATTCATCCCAAAAGAAAGAACAAGAAAAGGTCATGGTCAGAGATCTAATTGAAACAGATATAAGTAATATGACTGATAGAGAATTTAAAGCAAAAATTATATGAATACTTGTTGGGCTTGAGAAAAGCACAGAAGACAACAGGGAAACCTTTACTGCAGAATAAAAGTGCTAAAACAACAATCATGCAGAAATAAAAAATGTGATAACTGAGATTCAAACTGGATGTAATGACCGTAAGGATGGAAGTAGCAGAGGAATGAACAAGTGATTTATGGGAAAAATGAAGGTAAACAAACAAGAGAAAGAAAAATTATGAATTATGAGAGTAGACATAGGAAACTCAGAGATTCCATCAAATGTAAAACGTTCATATCAGAGGAGGCCCAGAAGAAGAAGGAGAGAGAAAAGGGAGCAGAAGATTTATTTGAGGACATAATAATATCTGAAAACTTTCCTAATCTGGGAAAGGAAACAGACATCTAAATCTAGGAGGCACAGAGAATTCTAATCAAAATCAAAAAAGCAGGCCAACATCAAGATATATTGCAATTAAATTTGCAAAATATAGTGATAAAGAAAAAATCCTAAAAGCAGCAAGACAAAATAAGTCTTTAACTTACTGGGGAAGACCCCTAAGGCCAGCAGCAGATCCCTCCACAGAAACTTGGCAAGCCAGAAGGAGTGGCATGATGTACTCAATGTGCTGCATGGGAAATATCTACACCTAAGAATACTCTATCTAGCAATGCTATCATTCAGAATAGAAGGAGAGATAAAGAGTTTCCCAGGCAAACAAAAACTAAAGGAGTTTGTGACCATTAAACCAGCCCTCCAAGAAATACTCTTTGAATTGGAAGGAAAGACCAAAAGGGACAGACTAGAAAAGAATGGAATAAATATCTCCAGAACTAATAACAAAATAAATAATAAAATGACACTAAATACATCTCTATCAATAATTACTCTGAATGTAAATGGAATAAATGCTCCAATCAAAAAGTGATAGGGTATCAGAGTGGATAAAAATAAGACCCATCTATATGCTACCTACAAGAGACTCATTTTAGACCTAAAGACACCTACAGTAAAGTGAGGGTATAGAGAAATATTTGCCATGCAAATGGATGTTAAAAGAAACCTGGAGTAACCACAGTTATATCGGATAAACTTGATTTTAAACTAACGACTATACAGAGATGAAGAGGACTTTATATCATAATAAAAGGGACTATCCAACAAGAAGATCTAAAAATTATAAACATTTATGCCCCTAACATGAAACATGCAAATATATAAAACCATAACAAATACAAAGGAACTCATTGATAGTAATACAATGAGTAGGGGACTTTAACACCCCACATATATCAATGGACAGTTACTCTGAGCAAAAAGTCAACAAGGAAACAATGGATTTTTATGACATACTGGACCAGAGGAACTTAACATATATATTCAGAATATTTCATCCTAATGCAGCAGAATACACATACTATTCAAGTGTGCATAGAACATTCTTCAGAATAGATCACAAATCAGGCCACAACAACTACAAAAAGATCAAGATCATACCATACATTTTTCTGACCACAATTTTATAAAACTTGAAGTCATTCACCACAAAAAATTTGGAAAGAGCACAAATACATGGAGGTTAAAGAACATCCTAGTAAAGAATGAATGGGTCAATAAAAAAAATACATGAAAGAAATGAAAATGAAAACACAATGATCCAAAACCTTTGTGATGCTGCAAAAGCAATCATAAGAGGTAAATATATAGCAATATAGGTATACCTGAAGAAGCAAGAAAAATCTCATATAAACAGCCTAACCTTACACCTAAAGAAGGTAGAAAAAGAACTACAAACAAAGCCTAAAGCCAACAGAAGACGGGAAATTACAAAGATTAGAGCAGAAATAAATGATATAGAAACAAAAAACAAACCCAAAAACAAACAAACAAAAACAGTAGAAGGGTCAATGAAACCAGGAGCTGGTTCTTTCAAAAAGTTTATAAAATTGATAACCTCCTAGTCAGACTTACTAAAAAAGAAAAGAGAAAGGACTCAAGTAAATAAAATCACAAATGAGAGGGAAGAAATAACAAACACCACCACAAAAATAAAAATATAAGAGAATTCTATGAAAAATTATATGCCAACAAATTGGACAATCTAGAATATATGGATAGTTTCCTAGAAACATATAAACTACCAAAACTGAAACAGGAAGATACAGAAAGCCTGAACAGACCAATAACTAGCAAATGAATTAAATTAGTAATCAAAAGTCTTCCAACAAACAAAAGTCCAGGGCCAAATGGCTTTCCAGGGGGATTCTACCAAACATTTAAAGAAGAATTAATACCTATTCTTCTCAAACACTTCCAAAAAATAGAAGTGGAAAGAATACTTTCAAACTCATTCTAAGAGGCCAGCATTACTTTGATTTCACTAAAGTCTCCACTAAAAGACTCCACTAAAAAAGAGCTACAGGCCAATATCCCTGATGAATATGGGTGCAAAAATTCTCAACAAAATACAACCAGATCAATTCCAACAGTACATTAAAAGAATCATTTGCCACAGTCAAATGGGATTTATTCCTGGGTTGCAAGTGTGGTTCAATATTTGTAAATCAATCAACAGGATACACCACATACGTAAAAGAAAGGATAAGAACCATACGGTCCTCTCAATAGATTAAAAATATAAGCCTATGACAAAGTGCAATATCCATTCATGATAAAAACCCTAAACAAAGTAGGGATAGCAGGAACAGACCTCAACATCAGAAAGGTCATATACAAAAATCCCACAGCTAATATCATTCTCAATGGGGAAAACTTGAGAACTTTTTCTCTTTGGTCAGGAACAAGATAGAGATGTCCACTCTCACAATTGTTATTTCTTGTTTAATTTTTTTATAGTTTATTTATTTTTGAGACAGAGAGAGACAGAGCATGAGTGGGGGAGGGGCAGATAGAGAGGGAGACAGAGAATCTGAAACAGGCTCCCGGCTCTGAGCTGTCAGTACAGAGCCCGATGCGAGGCTTGAACCCATGAACCGGGAGATCACGACCTGAGCCAAAGTTGGATTCTTAACCGACTGAGCCACCCAGGTGCCCCACTCACAACTGTTATTTAACATAGTATGAGAAGTCCTATCCTTAGCTTTCAGACAACAAAATGAAATACAAGGCATCCCAGTTGGCAAGGAGAAAGTCAAATTTTGTTTGCAGATGACATGCTACTTTATATAGAAAACTTGAAAAAGTCCACCAAAAAGTTGTTAAAACTGATAAATGAATTCAGTAAATTTGCAGGATACAAAATGAACGTACAGAAATCTGTTGTATTTCTATACACCAATAATGAAGAAGCAGAAAGACAAATCAAGGAATCAGTTCCATTTATCTTTGCACCAAGAACCATAAAATAGTTGGAATGCTAGGAATGAACCTGAGCAAAGAGGTAAAAGATCTGTATTGTAAAAACTATAAAACACTGATGAAAGAAATTGAAAATGACACAAAGGAATGGAAATACGTTCCATGCTCATGGATCAAAAGAAAAATATTGTTAAAATGTCTGTAGTACCCAAAGCAATATACACATTTAATGCAACTCCTGTCATAATGCCACCAGCATTTTTCCCAGAGCTAGAACAAACAATCCTAAAATTTACATGGACCCACAAAAGACCCCCAAAAGCCAAAGCAATCTTGAAAAAAAAAAAGGAAAGTTGGAGGCATAACAATTCCAAGCTTCAAGTTATATTACAAAGCTATAGTGATCAAAACAGTATGGTACTGGAACAAACACACACACATAGAACAGAATAGAAAACCCAGAAATGGACCCACAACTATGTGGTCAACTCAGCTTCAACAAAGCAGGAAAGAAGATCCAATGGAAAAAAAAAAACAAAACAGTGTCTTCCACAAATGGTATTGGACAAACTGGACAAAAACATGGAAAAGAATGAAACTGAGGAAGACTTTCTTATGCCATACCCAAAAATAAATTCAAAATGGGCTTAAGATCTACATGTGAGACAGGAAACCATTAAGATCTTAGAGGAGAACATAGGCAGTAACTTCTTTGACATTGGCAATAGCAGCTTTTCACTAGGTATGTCTCCTGAGGCAAGGGAAACAAAAGCAAAAATAAATTATGGGGACTTCATCAAAATAAAAATCTTCTGCACAGTGAAGGAAACAATCAGTACAACTAAAAGGCAACCCACTGAGTAGAAGATATTTGCAATGCTATATCTGATAAAGGGTTAATATCCAAAATATATAAAGAACTTATCAAACCCAAGTCATCCATTTAAAAAATGGGCAGAAGACATAAACAGACACTTTTCCAAAGAAGACATCCAGATGGTTAACAGACACATGAAAGATGCTCAACTCACTCATCATGAGGGAAATACAAATCAAACCATGGTAAGATACCATCTTACACCTGTCAAAATGACTAAAACTAACAACATAGGAAACAACAGGCGTTGGTGAGGATGTGGAGAAAGGGAACCCTCTTACACTGTTGGTGGGAATGGAAACTGGTCCAGCTATTCTGGAAAACAGTGTGGAGTTTCCTCAAAAAGTTAAAACAAAAACAAAAACAAACAAAAAAAACCAACTTCCCTACAATCCAGCAATTGCACTAGTAGGTATTTATCCAAAGGAAAAAAAAAATAGTGTTTTGAAGGGATACATGGACCCTGATGTTAATAACAGCATTGTCAACCATAGCCAAATTATGGAAACAATTGCCAAAAACGTCCATTGACTGATGAACATAGAAAGATGATGTGCTATATATACCGTACACATACAATGAAATATTACTTAACCATAACAAAGAATGAAATCTTTCCATTTGTAATGACATGGATGGAGCTAGAGTGTAGCTCTAGTCAGAGAAAGACAAATATCAATGATTTCATTTAGATTTAGAATTTAAGAAACAAAACAGATGAATATATGGGGGAAAAGAGTAGCAAACCAGGAAACAGGCTGTTAAGTATAGAGAACAAACTTAGGTTTACTGGAGGGGTGATGGGTGAGATGACTTAAATAGGTGATGGGGATTAAGGAAGGCACTTGTGATGAGCAGTGGGTATTGTAAGTGATGAATCAGTAAACTCTATACCTGAAACTAATATTATACTATATGTTAACTAAATGGAATTTAAATAAAAACTCACAAAATATCCTTATTACCTGAAATGATCTATAGAATCAATGCCATCCCCTTAAAATCCCAATGAATTTTTTTACAAAAAAATCCTATATTTCATATGTAACTACAAAAGATTCAAAAAAGCTAAAGTGATCTTAAGAAAAAGACCACAGCTTTGAGGCATCACACCACCTGATTTCAAAATATGTTACAAAGATGCAGTAGTAAAGGTAGTATGGTGCTGGTATAAAACAGACATAAACCAATGGAACACAATAGAGAGTTCAGAAATAAATCTACATACTTTATGGTCAACTGATCTTCAACAAAGGTGTTATGAATGCACAATCAGGAAAAAAATAGTCTCTGCAACAAATGGTTCTGGTCCTTATATTAAAGAATGAAATTTCATCTCTATATTACACAATACACAAAAATCAACTTAAAATGGTTTAGAGATTTACACATAAGACCAGAATCTGTAAAACTAAAAGAAAACGTAGGAGAAAGCATGTTAACACTGGTCTTTGCAATTATTTCTTGGGTATGATTAAAAATATCAAAGAAAACAACAAAAATAGACAAGTGGGACTATACCAATCTAAAAAGCTGCTCACAGGAAAACAACAATCAAATGAGTAGAAAGCCAACCTGTAGAATACAAGAGACTACTTCCAAACCATTTATCTAATAAATAAATAATGGATTAATATCCAATGTATTTAAGTAGTTCCTCCAGCTCAGCAGCAAAAAAAAAAGCTCCATTAAAAAAGGGCAAAAGACCTGATTAGACATTCCTACAAAGAAGACAGGTAAATGTCTACTAAATATATGCAAAGGTGCTCAACATCACTAATCATCAGGCAAATGTGAATCAAAACGTGAGATATCACCTCACACCTGTTAGGATGGCCTTTATAAAAAACAAATGGTAACAAGTGTTGGAGAAATGGGAACCCTTTTACATTGTTGTGGGGAATGTAAAAGCTTATAGCCACCATAGAAAACAATATGGAGGTTCCTCAACAAGTTAAAAATAGAACTACCATATGATTCATTCAGCAATCCTAGTTCTGGGTGCATATTGATAATAATTGAAATCAGGTTGTTAAAGAGATATCTTCACTTCGATGTTCATTGTAGCATTATTCATAATAGCTAAGATATAGAAACAACCCAAATGTCCATAGATGGATGAATGGATAAAGGAATATATTATATGATATATACATATGCTGGGATATTATTCACCTTTAAAAAAGAAGTAAATCCTGTCTTTGCAACAATATGGATAAACTTGGGAGACATTATGCTAAGCGAAATAAGTCAGTCATAGAGGAAACCATACTTCATGATTCCTTTAAATATGAGGTATCTAAAATAGTCAAACTCGGGGCACCTGGGTGGCTTAGTTGGTTAAGCGTTTGACTTTCACTTAGGTCATGATCTCGCGGTTCGTGGTTTCGAGCCCCGCGTCGGGCTCTGTGCTGACTGCCGGCTCAGAGCCTGGAGCCTGTTTCAGTCTGTGACTCCCTCTCTCTCTGACCCTCCCCTGCTCACGCTGTCTCTCTCTCTCTCTCTCTCTCCTAGAAATAAATAAAAAACATAAAAATAAATAAAAATAAAATAGTCAAACTCATAGAAGCAAAATGGTAGAAGATGGAATGGTGGTTACCAGGGGATGGGGAGGAGGGAAAAGGGGGATTTGTTGGTAAGTGGTTACAAAGTTTCATTTATCCAAGATGAATGAATTCTAGAGATCTACTGTACAACCTGGTACCTATAGTTAGCAATATGGCATTGTGTACTTAAAAAAGTTTTGTCGAGTAGAACCTATGTTAAGTGTTCTTACCACCACAACAAAACAAAACAAAACAAAAACAAAGCAGGAAACAACAATAATCACAGGATGACACAAGAAAACTTTTAGAGGTGATGGATATGTTTATGATATTCATATGTCTAAAGTTATCTTAACATGTGTACTTTTTGAGTGTGAATTACACTTCAATAAATCTGTTAAAAGATACTAATCTAGGTACTTTGCTGAAAAAATTTGGCTGCTTACCCATTGATTTTAACATAAGGAGATTATCCTGGTTGGCTCAACGTAATTACATAAGCCCTTAAAGACAGAAGAGGAAGGCAGATGAGAAATGAAATTATAGGGTAGCTTAGACTTAAAGCATTAAGACTATGTGTTTTGTTGGCTTGAAGATAGAAGAGTTGGAAATGAAGCGATATGCATCTTAACCATGAGAAGCTGAGACAGACTCCTAGCCGACAGCCACTGTGGAAATGGGGACCTTGGTCCTGTAAGCACAAAGAGATAAATTTGGGCAACCACCTGAATAAGCCTGGAAGCAGATTTTTTTTCCCCCAAAGTGTCCTAAAAATAATGCAGTCCTGCTCACACTTTGATTTGGCCTGGTGAAACCTGAGGCGGAAAACCAGCTGATAGAGGGAATGGCCAGAATTCTGAATTACATAGCATTGATATAATAAATCTGTGGTGGTTTAAGCAACGAAGCATGTGGTAATTTTTTTCAGTGTCAATAGAAAATTAATACAAGGCTATAAAAAAAAGACTGAGCTATGGAGTAAAAGCTGATCTTCTTGCACAAAGTCTTGGGTGTAGGGATTGGGAGATAAGAAACAGAATTTGAAGAGAAGAGGGCTGTGAAAAGAAATTTGAAGGCTACTGGCAACACATTGGATCTTCCTTTGTTTTGCCCTTTCTGCTTTTAAGTGGTTTTCATTCTCAATAGCCTCTTCTGGTAGAGTAACACTACAGTCATTATTTTTTATATCTGCAAGGAAGACCAATAAAAGTGGAGGATGGGTTGGAATTTCTAGTGACTGGTATAGTAGGTGAAATATGTCACACTATCCATAAGCCTCAACATATGGTCCTTATTATCTTTTCTTTAGCATTTGTCTCTCAATAAATATATGGACAAAGGTATAGAAGTAAGCCAGTAGCATGTGCTAAGTATACAGAAATAAATCCCTTGCTTCTCAAACACTGGATGATTTTTTAAAAGAATGCCAGCATTTGTTTTAATTTGTTTATCTTTCTAGGATTCCAAACATTTGAGAAAGTTTGGTTTAAAAACAGCAACTAAATACTAACAGATGGGCTGAGCTGTTTCCAAATAGGCATTTGAAAAAAATATATTACCTGTGATAAAAAGATGTAGACTTCTGACCAATGAATGTAACTCTGTTAAAAGCTTATTGACCATTTTAATATATGAGCAAATTGAAAATTTTGGAATGTTTGGGAATGGCTAGATTAAGATACCAGTAAACAATTTGGAGCTAGGGAGGGAGAGTCAAGATATACCAGCTTCATTCCCATATATTGCTATATCTAGAAGTAGGATTTGGGTACAACAATGCATTTTCATTTGTATTGTTTTTTGATCCATTACCAGAGACTGCATACCAACGGTTTCAAAACATTGTAAAAAATAGTTATTTAAAACCGATAAACTAAGAACAACATATATTAGAAATAAAACAAATAAATAAACATCAAAAATAGTCCTCTAAACAAATTTGGATTCTGTGTTGCAGTAATTGAAAGCACTTAGAATAAATAAAGTTAGAATAATTTAAAAATTAAAAGGACTTTATTGTCTGCCACAATTTGAAAGTGTAGAAGTAAATATGTCCTTTGATTTGGTTTGTAGCATTGGCCCTGGGATATCACCAAGGACTGAGTGGTCAGCCACATCTTAAATCTGTTTCTGTCATGATAGAAAAATGAATTTAGCAGTCCTCATCAAACAAAACACATAACACTATCCTCAAAGAGAGAGAGAATGGCTTGTATCTATAGCTTTTTTCAAAAGATCAAGGAAAGAAATTTCTCCACATCCCTAGGAATATAGTCACATATGAGTCACACACCTATTTCTTGTCGTATCCCAATGACAGGAAACTGTCACATGCTGACTGTTTTAGGTCTAGATTAGTTGAACCAATAGAATCTAGAAATGGGGGATGGGGTTCATCTCTACAAGCCACATGGCTCTTATACAATGGTTGTTGTAGTAAACATTTTAATTCTCATTATAATCGTCTGGAAATCTAAGACTCCTTCTTTACTCCTAAAACAAGATTAGCTTCCATAGTATTTTGTACATCTCTCATCATGGCAATTATTATACTTTATAGACTTGTTCGTTTTCCATTTATTCTACTGAATTTTTTTCCAGAATGTTATTGAGAAAAATTTTAAACACAGAAAAATGGAAAGGGTTGTACATTTAGCATCTATATTTACTTAACATCTAGATGTTGGCAAGATTAACATTTTGCTATATTTGCATTCTCATATCTATCTATATTTTCATTCATCAATCTATCCATTATTCCAGTTTACTCTCTTCTGATGGCTTTTAATATCCTTAATGGAAAGAGCACTTCTGTCTCATTCAATATCATATTTCCTACATGTTAGCACATAGCACAATATCTGAAACATAAAAAGATCTCAATAATAATTGAGGAAGGAAAAATGGAGGAAGGAAAGAGAGAAGAAGAAAAGGAGGAGAAATAAGGAGGCAGGGAGGAAGGGTATCTTTTGTGGGAAGAGAGCTTATTTTTAGCTTAACTGGAACAGCATAATTACAGGACATGACTTGATTCAAGAAGTCATGGTGCATGGAAATATAGTAGGTGGTGATGAAATAACATCGTATGATGAGAGATGGTCACTACACTTGTGAGAATATCATAAGGGATAGAATTGTTGAATCACTATGTTGTGATAAACATAGTGATTTTTTTTAAGCCATTAAAGTCTTTATTTCATACGAGGTGCCACTGCAGGTAACCATCAAAGAACACGTGGCTGTTTACAGATACACAGAACGGAACAAAAGTGTTTTCGCCCACTGAGGAACAAGGGAGAGAAAAAGGGGGGAAATGGTGGGGGAAAGGGAGAGAGGCAAACCATGAGAGACTCTTGAATGCTGAGAACAAACTGAGGACTGATGGGTGTGGGGAGGGGAAGGGAGGGATGGGGATGGAGGAGGACACTTGTGGGAATGAGCACTGGGTGTTATGTGGAAACCAATTTGACAATAAACTATTTGTAAAAAAAAAAAAAGTGTTTTCGCATGCTGTAAACTGTACACAGAAAACTGGTCACTTCAGCACTATGATTAGGAAATAAAATGGGTTAATGCCATCTGTTAATAGGTTTATGAATCACTAAGCAGTGTTCTAGGCTGTCTTTACCTGAAAGCACCATTACAATCACTCTGGCGGCCTCTGGGCAATTCTAAAATGCAACATGTGTGTCAATGTATTTCACTTAAAAACAGAAAGAGATCATGAATCAATACTGAATGCCAAAATCAACATAAAGTTTAGGCCATGTCTTTGGAAATGAGTGAAAATCTAGGAATGTTAATATTTTATGAGTCATCATGTACATGATCAGAATTCTACATATATGTATATAGGTGGCATGGATTATTGGCATATAACCTTTGAATGTACTTAAAATTATTCATATCTCTTTTCTTTCAGTGAGGCATCATTCACAACATAGTTCACGAAGTAATTTCTGTGGAACCAAACCTTAAAAGTTCAGGGGTGCCTGGGTGGCTCAGTCAGTTAAGCGTCTACCTTCGGTTCAGGTCATAATCTCACTGTTTGTGGGTTCGAGCCCCACGTCGGGCTCTGTGCTGACAGCTAGCTCAGAACCTGGATCCTGCTTCAGATTCTGTATCTGTCTCTCTGACCCTCCCCTGCTCAGGCTGTCTCTCTCTCTCAGGAGTAAATAAAGTATTAAAAAAGGAAACTTGAAATGTTCATAATTCAGTAATTATGATCACTTTTATTACATTTGCCAGTTAATGCCACCATATGCAGTCAGCTGCGCAGTAGGAAACATGAGAAGGACAGTGGGTTTTGTATGGCAGTAATTTCAAGAATCCTTATTGGTGGCTTCATCTAAAGGCTCAGTGAACAAACTGTGGTGGTCAGTGGGGTCACATTTGGCTTTGGGTTCCCCAGAGTGTAGGTGAAAGATAAGAGATAATTTGAAGACTAAGGGTAATTTGAAGACAAAGCAGTACAAATACTGCTCACATGTGAAAATGTGAGAGTGTCCACAGGACAGTGGACAGAGGCCACATGTGGCAGAGCAGGGGAATGAACACCCTATAGCATTTATAGGGGACAGTCATAGGAACCTATTAAAAATATGGTAGGTACCATTATTGGGAAACACCTATCATCACTTTTGGCGTTGGGATCTGGGACAAATGTATCTAGAGGTTCAGAGATGGCATGGTTCCCAACACATAGAAAGTAGATGTGCTGAATTCTTTCACTTTTCTTATGCCTCAGATGAATGGTTAACTTCAGAAGACATGAGCAATATAAGTAATACGCATTTTTTGATATTCAAAAATATGTTAGGTTGGTAAAAACTAATACATGTTAACAATACAATGTCACCATTCTGTTGTGAAATAGATTTTAGTGATTAATCCAAACAGTACAGCTTTGCTGTTTATATTTGTCATGTTTTCCCGTTGGTTCCACATAAATATTCTTTTGCATTGCCAATAAAGGTGAGTAGTACAAGAGCCTATTATCCCCATTTTATAGATGTGATGATTGACAACCAGAGAGGAAAAAGTCATTGTGATTGAGAACCACATTTATTGATCTTAACTCCACCTTTCTGCATTGTCTTTTGTTTGACAATTATCGCCTTGCTTTGTAAGGGAGCTCTGTCCATTTAGTCAATGATGCTATACTTTCACAATTAAAAATAATGTATAGAATTTATGGAGCTAACTGCAGAATAAGTGGATACGCTTATTGGTTTTAGCTATATGGTATTGGTTTTATAGTGTGATTTGAGAGCTATGTCTAGAAATCCATTGCATACAGCTTCCGTTATTTGTTTCCCTAATTGCCTTCTTTCACAGAGAGAAATGCTATATAAAGATTATTTTTAATCAGGTACAAGCAATCCTCTCAATTTTGCATTTGTGTCACACCTCAGTGAATATTTCCCTCCTTTAGGTCAAAATATATTAGTAGGACTGTTTTCAGGTACAAGTACTAAAAATACAGCTATACAGATTGTTCAAAATAAGGAATTTATAGGCTCAGGAAACAAAAATATGCCTGGAAAGGTCGAAGCTGCTGGCACAGCTGGATCCAGATGTTCAAAAATGTCTTCAGGAATTTTTCTCTTCCCTTTTCTTGGATCTGCTTTCCTAGAAGTTGACATCAGTCTCTGAAAAGCTGTCTTCTAAGGTAGGAGAAAGACCACCAGAATATCCGGACTCACATCCTGGCAGCCTAGTGGCTGTCATTGAGAGATACTTTCTTTCCCATTCAAGAACAACAATAACAACAACAACAGAGTCCTAGGTTTGAGTTTATTGGCCTGCATTAGGTCATTTGGCCATGTCTATATCATGATATGTAGCTCTGACTGGCCATATGCTAACCTTTCAATCTTTGGGCTAACCTCAGACCCCTTTAATCATATTGTCTAAGCATGGGGTGGGATTTCACATCAGAAAAAAATCAAGGTACTGTTTAGCAGAAGAGAAAAACAAATACTGTGCAGACCCAAACAGTGATGTCAGTACTTCAAGTTTAAGTAATGGGTTATTTGTAGTGGAAAAAGAGGAAAAAATTAATTGTATAAGATATACTTCCTTGAGAAACATAAATTGATAATACTTAAAGGATATTAATCAGTTATTTATTCTTGATATACTGAGCTATCAAATATTTATTGAATAACAATACTGAGTTTTCCAAAGCTTAGTCTTCCTTTAAAGTTTGTGAATAAAGAATAAATATTAACAAACTAGTTAATTAACATTGTGTCCTTACCTTTATCAGCAAAAGAAATAATAAATGGAAGTGAAATTATTATATTTCTGCTGGTCATTACACATTTTTATAATTCATATTCAGAGGATATACATTCCTTGACAAAATAGATACTCCGTAAAGTTTGGAAGCTTTTATTTATTTATTTATTTATTTTATAAATTTCAATTTTCACTTTCACCATGTTGAGAAGAGAATTCAGAAAGGACATGTCTACAAGAGTTGACACCTTGATATTCTATATTCACAGACTAGGACTGTTATGCAAACAAAAGAATTCTGGGTGAAAATTAGTTTCCTGCAATTGAGTCAGGCTGCTGGGTTATAGGGAGGGGTAGTTGAGGAGGCCATCACATGCAGTGCTTCCGTATTTGGGCCTTACAATCAAACAAAACTGGGTTGAGTCAGTTTCATCATTTGCCAGCTATGTGACCTTGAACAGTTGACCTCACAAATCCTCTGTTTCCTCATTTTTGAAATTAACATCAGATGGTCTCCTTCAAAAGATTGTCAGGATTCTGTGAGTTTAATCGGTTGAAACATTTATTGTAGTTACTGGTGCAAAACAACCATTCAGTTACTCATTGTTTATAATTGAAAGACACTAGGTAATGATTTCTTACCCGGAGTGATTCAGGTCATAACCTTTGCCAGCTGGCTGTTTGAAACTGTTTTATTTGCTGTCAGTGGACTATCTTTTCTTTAGTGAAGACATTTGGAAATATACCACTCATTCCTAATACGAGTGAATTAGATTTTCATCAACTTCTGTGTGCACATGACTGTAATTAACAAGTAAAATGAACAGAGACCATTTAAAATTCATTAAAGTATGGGAGAAAAATTCCATTTGATCACAAGTAAAATTCTCTGCATGTTTACTCACTTAGTGGAAGACATTTGGAGAGAAGTACTTTATTCTCTAATGTGTTAGCAGATCACAAACGAAACTGCTTGTAACCTCCTGCTGCCCTGGTTATGAAGCTCAGTTAACATTAATTGAAGTATCTGAGTGCTTGGTGTCACAACCTGTGAGCCAGGCACAGAAATCTTTTATATATTTTATTATTTGTTTTTTCTAGTATGAATATTATGATACTCAGGTTTTCATTTATTGCTTGTTTTGTTTTGATCATCATTGTAGTAAATGGCTTCTCTAAAATGTGCTTAAGGGAAACCTATGAACAAGTTAATATCCTTATCTCTGTACCAGGGAGGTACAGGGAAACCAGTCTGCACGAAAGGTCTAAAAGGAGACAATCTTAATTCTATCAGCAGTCTTCAAAGGATTGACTTTGTGAGATTGAGCAGAATCCTGTAGTATTTTGAGAAAAAAGAGAAAGAAGCCTGTCCTCATGGTCTGGGCATGGTGTAAGGAGGAATTTGCTAACAATTGCAAAGTGTTTGGGACACTAGGAAGGCCATTGTGTATCTTGTGGAGATGAGGGCTTAAAAAGCCCACAGGACCTTTTTTGGGAAGTACTTGGCTGAACTCATCTGCTCTTATTCTCTTTGCCTTGAATTATTTTTTAACACAAACAAAAAAAGAGAAATGAAGGAATAGTGCATCTGACCAATCTTTGTTGTAAACTCAAATGTACCAACCAGTTTTGAGGGCCTAGGCACTTGGTAAAATGAAATCAAATTATTTAGAAAAATGACTACTACCTATTATGTCATCTGTTTATTCTTTGACTAAAAATCACACACACACACACAAACACATTTATGATTGGAGAAAAAAAGACCACTTCTGCTTCAGAGCTACACCTGATATTCTAAAAGATTATGTATATTCAATCATTTCTCAACAGTAAAACTAATATCATTTTAAAAACTGCCCTTTAAATCCAAAGGCTAGATTATAACTCTATTAATTCATAGACTAGAAGAGGTAGTAAAGCTTTGATTAAAATGTTCTATAGCTTTATTTTTTTATAGTGGTATCCATTTTTTTTTGCCAACATTAAGAAAATGTTCAAATATAGGGGAAACTTGAAATAATTTTATAGTGAACACATTTATAGCACCTAGATTTTACCATTAAAAACCTTAACCATACTTCTTTTATGACAAATCTATCATTCTGTATAAAAACATCCATTTTATTTTTTTAAATGTTTATGTGTTTTGAGAGAGAGAGAGAGAGACAGAGAGGAGAGAGAGAGGGAGAATGAACACATGAGCCAGGGCAGAGAGAGGGAGACGGAGATAGTGAATACTAAGCAGACTCTGTGCTGTCAGCACAGAGCCCCACATGGGGTTCTATCTTATGAGCAGTGAGATCATGACCTGAGCCAGAATCAAGAGTTGGGTCCTTAACCCACTGAGCCATCCAGGCACCCTGAGAACCATCCATTCTAAAAAGTAATATTACATGGAACCCTGATATTTCCTAAAACTCAGTGCTTCTCTGGTTATAATAGAGATCTGCTTCCTCTGGTTAGCTCTTCGCTAAGGCGACCCTTGTTTTAGTTCTATTTCACACAATTTGACAACCAGTTATCCAGTCAAGGGGCACCTGTGTGGCTCAGTCAGTTAAGCATCCGACTTCAGCTCAGGTCATGATCTCACGGTTCGTGGGTTCGAGCCCCACGTTGGGCTCTGTGCTGACAGCTAGTTCAGAGCCTGGAACTTGCTTTGGATTCTGTGTCTCCCTCTCTCTCTGACCCTCCCCTGCTCATGCTGTCTCTCTCTCTCTCTCAAAAATAAATAAAATATTAAAAAAACTATCCAGTCAAATTTCCTTATTTTGCAGGTAAAACAAAACAAAACAAAGCAAAACAAAACAAAAACACACATACACAAAACACCTGAGATGCAGCCAAAACTATAAGGCTACCTTCTAAGGTGCTTCCAAAACTGGAACTAGAATTTATTTTCTGGTCTTTGCTGCAGATATAATCTTTTGAAATAAAAATCACTTCAGGGGCACCTGGGTGGCTCAGTTGGTTAAGCATTGGATTTTGGCTCAGGCCATGATCTTGTGGTCCATGGGTTGGAGATCCGTGTCCAGCTCTGTGCAGACAGCTCAGAGCCTGGGGCCAGATTCTGATTCTGTGTCTCCCTGTCTCTCTGCCCTCCCCCACTTATGCTCTGTCTCTGTCTCAAAAATAAATAAGCATTTTTAAAAAATCACATCATGTTTAAACAGATGTCAGGATAGCCTCATCAGGCTGTATATTTTGTGTTCCTGAAGAATGACAGCATGTGTAGCACTAGTTGGAACGAGTGTGGGAAAGCTAAGCTCATGTGATACAGGCAAAGTAGGTATGGTTGGGGTGTAGGTCAGGGTTAGATTTAGGCCATAAGGGTGTTAGTAATGCTGAGGGTCAACAGAAAATTAAGTCTTACAAAGACTTAGGTCACTATACAAATGCTATTGAGAAACATCTCTCCTTGCTGTTAGAGTCATTGATTTATTCATGCATTCATTCTGAGAGTTCCTCTTTGATATTATTCCTTCTCTCAGTTACATAGCATGTGGGATTTTTTTTAATTTTATTTTTTCCTTTTAATACAGGGCCTGAGTATTTGAAGTTTTCTCTACTGGTGTGTTTTGCCTCCAGCTTTTTCAAAGATTGTTTCTGCTTAGCCTATAGCCATCAAATTAAATATCAATTCGTCAGAAATGTTTTCCCTTACCCTTCTTAAGACTCTCACACAGTCACTATAATATACATTATTGTATGTACTTCCTCCACAGCTCTTATTGTCATCTGTAACTATCTGGCTTTTGTTTTGGTAATTTGTTTATTTTATGTTTAATATACACCGTAAGCTCCATGAGGCCAGGCCCAGAAAAAAGCCTGGGTTACAGTAGATGCTCAGTCATTCATTTGTTTGAGTATATTTGAATATCTACTATGTGGTAAGCATGGTTTATAATCTAAAATACTACAATGGAAAAAATAGACAAAGTCTTTGCTTTTTAAGTATTACTTTTTCATGAGGGAAGACAATACACAGTAATGAGTAGATAAATACAATGATAAGCAAAATATAATAAAATAAAGCATAGGAAGGGTACAGAGTGATGGGAAGTGCTCTTTTAGATATGGTGATCGGATAAAGTTTCTCTGGGGAGTGGATATTGCAAGAGAGTTATGGAATAAATGAGGGAGCAAATCATGGAGACAGCTGGCAGAAGGGCCTTACAGGCAGAATAGCATGCGCAAAATCTCTAAACTAGTTTTGGTTTTGGCATGTTACAATAACAGAAAAATGTTCATTAAGGCTGGAGTAAAGATGTTGTAAAATAAAATCATAGGAGAGGAGATATTTGAGGACTCAGTAAACCTTTCTATTATATTTGTAAAGAGAGATATTGACTTCTTTTTAGGATGAGAGTTCTGAAGAGAGTAGTGGTTGATTTGACACATACTGTATGAGGATCACTCTTGCTAACGTTTGGAGAGCAGAATGACATTAGGGACAGAAGAGTTATAACGAGGCCTAGTTGGGAGGCCAATGCAGTGGGCCAGGTGAGAGGTGATGGTGCCATGGATTGAGGTGGTGAAATCTGTGAGAGGGGTCAGGATTGGGAATATTCTGAAGAAAGTTACAGCAAGATTTGCTTATGGATTGTGTATAAGAGAAAAAAAAGATTAACAAAATGAATGCTTGATTTTCATCCTGAGAACTGGTAGAATGTAGATGTCATTTGCTGAGATAGGGAAGAATGAGAGCAGAGCAGGGGAGAAGCATCAAAGGCTTAGTTTTAGACATGTTAAAGTTATGGATCCAAGAGGATAAATTAAGGACACAGATGGATATGAGAGTTTTAAGTTCAGAAAAAAGACAAGTCTAAAGAAATTAAATTGTTTGCCATCAGTATAAAGAATGCCTACAAACAGTGAGATAGACTAAAATCATGCAGAGATTGAGCGTAAATAGGTGAAAGAAGCTATCCATGGTCAGACCCTTGTGACTCTATCATTTAGAGATTCAGCAAAGAAGACACTGAAGTAGGAAGTAGGAATGAAGTAGGGGGGAAAAATATGTTATCATATAAATCAAATGGCACAGAAGAAAGAAGTGAGAATCTACAGAAAAATACTGGTTAATGGGTAGAATAATATGAGACTTAAAAATTATCCAATTTATTTCTTCAGGTTAAAGTCATTACTGACCTCGACAAGAATGGATTTGATGATTAGAGTAGGTTGGAAAAAGAATGGAAAGGTAATAAATGGAGAAAGTATTATAATGTGTGAAGAGGCAAACAGGATGCTAAGTGGAGAGGATATAAAATCAAGAGATTGTTGTTAAATGCATAATTATCATAAAATTTTTGCTTGATATTGGAAATGATACAGTGAAAGAGATATTGAGAAAGAAGAGACAAGGACAGGAAAAATATTCTAGAGTAAGCAGGAAGGGATAGTACAAACAAGTGAAGAGAGAATAATTCATCATTGCAGGAGGGATCATAATGGGACAGGATACTTTACTATTTTTATAAGGGATAAATTCAAATGATGGATTGGAATCTAAAATGGTTAGGGAGGGAGGTAAGGATACAATGGAGAATGTTCAGCAGATCAGAACTCTGTGCAGATGAGAGATTGGTGGTGTGAGGCTATTTGGGAGAAATGAGATTTTAGAAGGGTAGTAAGAAAACAAAGACTTCAGAAAGGTGGAGATATTGGTAATGGAAAGGTCCAGAATATAGCTTATTTTTCAACTCTAACTTAATGTTAGAATCACTCAGGGAATTTATTTGTTTGTTTATTTGTCCATCCACTTATGTATTCTATCTTTCTTGTGTTCCTTCCTTCCTTTCTTTATTATAAGAAACATTGTTTGCTGGCCCCGTTCCATGTGATGATGACAGTAACTGATCTGGGCTTTGGAACCAAAAATTGAAATTTACAAAGGCTCCCAGGTGCTAGTAATAGTGGAGAGCCATTAATCTGCAACTTTAACTGTACATTAGAGTCCTCTGAAGTGAGAATATTAAGGTATTAGTTGCATTGGTTTCTTTGACTTTTGAAATCATAAATAAAAGTGGTAGGAAAAGAAGACATAAGAAAGTATTTGAGCAAGGTGCTAAAATTTTGAAGAAATGAGATTCATCTGTAGATGGCAGCAACAGGTTAAGGAAGCATATGGTGCAGTGTGATTCTAAGATCTGGGGGTTTTCATTAGAGAGAAGGGAAGGATGGGTGTTTAAATGCAGCACTATGATACAAGATGATCTGTTACTCCACTTCCAGGTCTAGGATAGGGCTGTTCAAACAATGACCAATTGGAAGACTTTCAGAGGATTCCAAGGGAAAGCCAGATATCTCTTAGTGTAAGAAGGTGAAAGAAATGTTAAGAGAAGTGCTTTACCTTTCTTGGGATTTGACAACCAAACACTACAGTGCTCTATGAATGCTGAGTGAACAAGTACTTTTTATTCAGATCAGTGTTTGTGTGCAACAGTGACCATATTTTGCTGAATTAAAAATAATTATTTGAATATCTCTTTACCTTATCTATTTATTAGAATCTGCATTGTGGGATATCAACGGAAATAATATTATTTGTTCTGAGTTCATGCTAAGGAGCTCATCTATTACTAATGGCAGGTTTACATAAAGGCTCTGTTATTTGAATATTATATGGATGAATTATTGAATATACAAAAGGACAATGGCCAGAGTTATACACTCTGACAATATTACTGACCCACAAACTCTGAATAACTGGCCTGGAATGCCACACCACAACTTCTGTAGCAATCAGCCCAAATTAGTCAGGACTTGGATAATTTTAACTTCCCTATATTTTGCCCTTGTTTCCAAGTGAGGATCAGCCAGAGAAAGCCAAATGTATTTCCCAAGCCATTCACATGAGATGGTTGGCTTTTAAATATTTTTAAAAAATATTTTTCGGTGTTTGTTTATTTTTGAGAGAGAGAGAGAGACAGACAGATAGAGTATGAGTTGGGGAGGGGCAGAAACGNTTTCTCTCTTTGTATATGCTCTTCCATCAGCACTGCATATACCCTGTTCTTTATTTGTAGCTGGGAATTCTGGTTTTATGCTTTTAGACTGTTCTTTGTCTCTTGTTTTTATTCCTTTTTTTGTTTTTGATGCTTTTGAAAAAATAAACAAACTTGATAGNTTGGGGAGGGGCAGAAACGGAAGGAGACACAGAATCCGAAACAGGCTCCAGGCTCTGAACTGTCAACAGAGAGCCAAAAACAGGGCTCAAACTTACCCACAACTTCCAATATGAGCATACCTGAAGTCCTCTCTTTTTCTCAGTATAAAGTGTTCTCATTCCCCTGCCTGTCTCTGAGTCTTTTTAAAATACGACTGATGGACAGAGGCAAGATGGCAGAGAAGTAGGAAGCTCCGTACATTTCACTTGTCCCCATGTCTCAAACAGAGAAGGCCTGCAGTCATAGGACACTGAACCGCAGGAGTCTGGAAGGAAAAGAGACATACCACTAGGAAGACAACCTCATAGGTTCATGATTGCAAACTGGGGAAGATAAAAGTGGGCCAGGACCCAGAGACACGGAGAGAGGGAGGGAACCCCTTTGCGGGGAGCTGCAGAGAGTCGAGGGGAAGAGAAAGAGCAGCTGAAACTGCTCATAGAACTGTTCCTGGAGAGAGAAAATCTCGGCTCCGGACAGAGAGTAATCCTATTTTTAGCTATAGTGCTGACTTTGGGCTGGGTGCCCGGGTCCCAGGCGTGCTAGAAGAAACTGCTCCGCTGCTCTCCTGGATCGATCCCTGGCTGGGAAGTGGCCCAGCCTGCAGGATTGTATTTCGGGTTGTATCAATAAAGCACACGGACTAAGACCTGGAAATGAGGTGGCGCTTGGGGCATAGAATGTGGTCCACTTTGGCTATGCCTGCAGCACAGGGAGATCAGACCCAAAAGAGTGATTTGCAATACTTGGTTCGAGAAGGGACTAGGGCACTGCCATTTTTCTCCCCACAACCACCAAGGCAGGATCTCAGGGAGTGGCCCAATGACCACAGTGGAGTCTAAGACCTACCTACACCAAACCATGCCCATCCCCTCTAGAGAGCTGCTTTTTTTTTTTTTTTCACCTGAGCCTGGGGCAAGACCAACATGGATGCACTGCCCTGATTAATCCTAGATAATTCTTTCTATTCAGATATATTCACCCTTTTCTATTCATAACCCTCCACTCTGCTGGTTGGGGCACTCTGGTTACTGGTTTGCTTAAAAGTCACATTTAATCCATTCTCTAGATCTAGTACATTCTACACCTCCACCGCTACCTTTTTATCTCTCTCTCTCTCTCTGCAGTAATCAGACTATATAATTTCTCTGAGTAACATCTTCGTTTCTTTCTCATCTCCTCTAAACATACTCTACAATTTCTTCCTCTGAATCAAGCCTCTTAGTCTCGCTGCCTGGTCATTTCATTTCTAATTTTACTTCCTCCCCACCCTGTCATTTCTCTCTTTGTATATGCTCTTCCATCAGCACTGCATATACCCTGTTCTTTATTTGTAGCTGGGAATTCTGGTTTTATGCTTTTAGACTGTTCTTTGTCTCTTGTTTTTATTCCTTTTTTTGTTTTTGATGCTTTTGAAAAAATAAACAAACTTGATAGACCTCTAGCCAGGCTTCTCAAAAAGAAAAAAGAGAGCACTCAAATAGACAAAATTATGAATGAAAATGGACTGATTACAACCAATCCCTCAGAAATATAAGCAATGATCAGGGAAAGAATGAAAAATTATATGCCAACAAACTGGACAACTTGGAAGAAATGGACAAATTTCCTACACACACACTCACTACCAAAATTCACATGAGAAGATATAGAAAATCTGAACAGACCCAGAACTAGTGAAGAAATTGAATCAGTTATCAAAAATCTCCCAACAAATAAGAGCTCCAGGTCACTTGGCTTCCCTGGGGAATTCTACCAGACATTTAAATTAGAGTTAATAATCATTCTTCTCAACCTATTCCAAAAAATAGAAATGGAAGGAAAACTTCCGGACTCATACTACGAAGCCAGCATCACTTTGATTCCCAAGCCAGACAGAAACCCAGCAAAAAAAAAAAAAACCTACAGGCCAATATCCTTAATGAATATGGACGCAAAAATCCTCAACAAGATACTTGCAAATTGAATGCAACAGTACATAAAAAGAATTATATGCCATGATGAAGTGAGATTCATTCCTGAGTTACAGGGCTGATTCAGTGTTCACAAATCAATCAATGTGATACATCACATTAACAAAAGAAAGGATAAAAACCATATGTTCCTGTCGATAGATGCAGAAAAAGCATTTCATAAGATACAGCATCCCTTCTTAATAAAGACCCTCGAGAAAGTTGGGATAGAAGGAACTTACTTAAATATCATAAAAGCCATTTCTGAAAAGCCCTCAGCTAACATCTTCCTCAATGGGGAAAAACTGAGAGCTTTCCCCCTAAGATCAGGAACACGACAGCGATGTCCACTCTCACCACTATTGTTTAACATAGTGCTGGAAGTCCTAACATCAGCAATCAGACAACAAAAGGAAATAAAGGCCTCAGAATTGGCAAAGAAGAAGTCAAACTTTCACTTTTCACAGACCACACTTCATAGAAAACCCAACAGACTTCACCAGAAGCCTACTAGAACTGATCCATGATTTCAGCAAAGTTACAGGGTACAAAATCAATGTATAGAAATTGGTTGCATTTTTATACACCAATAATGAAGCAACAGAAAGAGAAATCAAGAAACAGATCCCATTTACAATTGCACACAAAAAAACCATAAAATACCTAGGAATAAACCTAACCAAAGATATAAGAGATCTGTATGATGGAAACTATAGAAAACTTAGGAAGGAAATTGAAGAAGACACAAAGAAATGGAGAAGCATTCCATGCTTCTGGATTAGAAGAATAAATATTGTTAAATAGTCATTACTACCCAAAGCAATCTACACATCCAATGCAATCCCAATCAAAAATGCACCAGCATTCTTCTCAAAGCTAGAACAAACTATCTTAAAATTTGTATGGAACCACAAAAGACCCCGAATAGCCGAAGTAATGTAGAAGAAAAAACCAAAAGGAGGCATCACCATTCCAGACTTTAGCTTCTACTACAAAGCTGTAATCATGAAGACAGTATGGTATTGGCACAAAAACAGACACCTAGACCCGTGGAATAGAATAGAGAACTCAGAATGGGACCCACAAATGTATGGCCAACTAATCTTTGACAAAGCAGGAAAGAGTTATTTGATGGAAAAAAGACAGACTCTTTAACAGATGGTGCTGGGAGAACTGGACAGCAACATGCAGAAGAATGAAACTAGATCACTTTCTCACACCATACACAAAAATAAACTCAAAATGGATAAAAGACCTGAATGTAAGATAGGAAACCATCAAAACACTAGAGGAGAAACCAGGAAACAACCTCCTTGACCTCCACCGCAGCAACTTCTTACTTGACACATCCACAAAGGCAAGGGAATCAAGAGCAAAAATAAACGATTGGAACCTCATTAAGATAAAAAGCTTCTTCACGGCAAAGGAAACAATCCATAAAACTAATAGGCTACCGACAGAATGGGAAAAGATAGTTGCAAATGACATATCAGATAAAGGGCTAGTATCCAAAATCTATAAGGAATTCCCCAAACTCCACACCCAAAAAACAAATAATCCAGTGAAGAAATGGGCAGAAGACATGAACAGACACTTCTCCAAAGAGGACACGCAGATGGCCAACAGACACAGGAAACGATGCTCATCATCCCTCCTCATCAGGGAAAAGCAGGTCAAAACCACACTAAGATAGCACCTCATGCTGGTCAGAGTGGCTAAAATGAAAAAATCAGGAGACTATAGATGCTGGCGAGGATGTGGAGAAATGGACACTCTCCTACACTGTTAGTGGGAATGTAAACTGGTGGAGTCCCTCTGGAAAACAGTGTGGAGGTTCCTCAAAAAATTAACAATAGAACTCCCTATGACCCAGCAGTGGCACTGCTGGGAATTTACCCAAGGGATACAGGAGTACTGATGCATAGGGGCACATGTACCCCAATGTTCATAGCAGCATTCTCAACAATAGCCAAATAATGGAAAGAGCCTAAGTGCCCATCAACTGATGAATGGATCAAGAAGATGTGGTTTATCTATACAATGGAATACTACATGGCAATGAGAAAGAATGAAATCTGGCCATTTGTAGCAACATGGATGGAACTAGAGGGTGTTATGTTGAGCGAAGTAAGTCATGCAAAGAAGGACAGATACCTTATGTTTGGACGTATAGGTGGATTAGGAGGAACTTAATGGAGGACCATGGGGGAGAAGAAGGGGAAAATAGTTGGGAAGAGAGAGAGAGGCAAACCATGAGAGACTCTTGAATGCTGAGAACAAGCCTAGGGTTGATGGGGCTGAGGGAGATGGGAAGGGGGTTGATGGGTACGGAGGAGGGCACTATTGGGATAAGCACTGGCTGTTTTATGGAAACCAACCTAACAATAAACTATTTAAGGAAAATAAAATAAGATACAACTGAGGATGATTGAATTCCTTGCTATTGCAAGCTCTGAATAGCCTCTGTTGTCACTTGAGTGGTCTTTGTTTCTTTTCGTATGTGACTGGCTAAAAAGAATGCATATGAGGGTAATAATAATAGAGTACATTGAACCACTAAAACATATAAAAATTAGGTATTTAAATGAAATATTCTAAGAGAGGTAGTTCTTTTCATTTTATTATTTAGACATATTGATAGCTGTAATTTAAAAAATATGTAAAGGATTTTTAAAACATTTGTTTATTTTTGAGAGAGAGAGCAAGCATGCACACATACACACAGATACAAGTTGGGGAGGGGCACAGAGAGAGGGAGACAAGAGAATTCAAAGCAGACTCCAAGCTCTAAGCTGGAGCACAGAACTGAAGGAAGGCTCAAACCTGTGAACTGTGAGATCATGATCTGAGGTAAAGTTGATACTTAATTGACTGAGCCAGCCAAATGCCCCTGTAAGAGATGTTTATATAGATAAATATTAATAGCATTCTTAATATGAAAATTTGTTCCAGAGATAAGCTTAGATGCTGCATTCAGTATTATTAACAATTTTAAATATGTTTTGCCTGATAGAAGACATAAGTTCAGTATAGATGAGATAATGTACATGAAAAAAATTTAAATATGTTTAAAATTTACTAATCCTTCAGAAATATAATTGGCTGGTATATCTCCTGATGCAAGGGAAACAAAAGCAAAAATAAACTATTGGGACTACCTCACAATAAAAAAATTTCTGCACAGTGAAAGAAATAGTCAACAAAACTGAAAGACAACTACTGAAGAGAAGATATTTGCAAATGACATATCCAATAAAGGGTTAGTTAAGCTTATTTCACTCATTAATTTCGTAAGTGCTAATACATAGGTATAAAAACAGATATACTATCAGATCATGCTGCATAATGAATAATTATTACTCTGGAGATATAACAAAAGATTTTCCTTGTGCCTCTACATGAACATTTTCTCTCAGTGAAAATACACTTTCTGTCTTTAACATTCTATTTCTTGGCTGTCATATTTGCCGGAGTTTTTCCTCCTCTGGTTCTAAAATACTCTGTCAATCTTGGATACCCAAAATAGGACATGATTATCTAGATATGGAAGGGAATATAGTAAGAAAGGGAAATCAAGCATGTTCTGAAATAAGACGACACTGAAACATAAAGTTATAGAATTAGCTCATTTTTAAATATGTATATAAATGTACCTGCTAAATTAGTGTAAGACATAATTCTGTGTGACTTAGTTGGCTTTCTCTCAGGAATGTAAGGTTGGTTTAACATCTGTTTAGTGAATCAAAGCGATAAATAGAACAAAATTATCTTGGTTGTTACCAATGATCGTTAGAGAAAATTAAATATACATTCCTGAAATAAAACATATTGGACTCACTCTATATGGGATTTAAAATTTTTTTTTTAAATATTTGTTTATTTTTGAGAGACAGAGACAGAGCATAAGAGGGAGAGGAGCAGAGAGAGAATGTGACACAGAATCTGAAGCAGCCTCCATGCTCCAAGCTGTCAGCACAGAGCCTGATGCGGGGCTTGAACCCATGAACCGTGACATCATGACCTGAAGCTGAAGTCAGAAGCTTAACTGACTGAGCCACCCAGGCGCCCCTCTATATGGAATTTTTTTAAGGGTTATAAGTAGTTTCTTTTTTTTTTAAGTTTATTCATTTTCGCGAAAGAGATAAAGCACAGCAGGAGGAGAGGGAGAGAGAGAGAGAAAGAGAGAGAGAGCCCAAGCAGGCTCCATGCTCTCATGGAGCCCAGCTGGGGTGGGCGGGGGGAGGTCTCCATTCCCAAACTGTGACCTGAGCCACGATCAAGAGTTGGTTGCTTAACTGACTGAAACAATCAGGTGCTCTATGAGTAGTTTCTAAATTAAATCAAATGAAAATATCAAATATAACAATGAAATACTAGAGATGTTTCCACTAACATGAGAACGAAAATAAAGATCCCTACTGTTAACATGTTATGTAACATTGATTTGAAAATGCTAACCTGTGTAATAATGAGACAAGAATATTAAATAATAAGTAAGCATATTGTGATGAAATTAAAATATCCATATTCATAAGGATATAATTAGCTTCAGTGTGATTCTCATCCAGATGAATACACACTTTTCTCAAGTGTGTTTTCTTTTTCCTCTGCTTACTCTTCAGAATTTTCCATTTGCCTTTAAAATAGATTGTTAGTTAGATTAATATTGTCCATTCAACAACAAAGAGCCCAAATATACTGTGCTAGTTTCTTCCTTCAAGCCAATTTACTGCACGTTATATTCCCTATTCCTCTAACTTGATATTTCCCTTTTAATATTATGGTATTGTACAGAATGAATACAGTTATGACTTGACAAAAACACTTAATACAACTCCAGACAATGTGAAATGGAAACCTCATTTATTTTGAAAAACAAGAATTCTTTTTAATGTCTTTGCTGCCACAAATCACTGTTTTTACTTGACATTGTAAGCATAAGATGTTTTGCTTATTTGTCTAAAAATCTTGCTGAAATAGATTTAAGTAGACCTTCTCTCCCCTTCTTTGGAGGGCAGAGTGGAAGAAATGGGTGAAGGTGGCCAAAGGGTACAAACCTCTGGTTATAAGGTGAGTAAGTTCTGGGCATGCCATGTATAGCGTGGTGACTATAGTTAATAATACTGAATTGTGTATTTTAAAAGTTTGTGTTGTATACTTTAAAAATTCTCACCACACACACATACACACAAACACACAGACTGTAACTATGTTAGGTGATGGATGTGTTATTAATCATATAATGGTAATAAGTTTGCAATACATACATATAAAACCATTGTGTTGTACACCTTGAATTTATACAACATTAAATGTCAATTATAACAATAAAACTGGAAACAGTATTTCTTAACATGGTAAGCAGTGGAAATAAGTGACATCAAATTTAAGAACTATTTCATGTAGAGATTGGACATTGATGTAGTCACGCTTTTTGCAGATAATAGCATTTTAAATGGGAAATCAGTCTGAAATGATAGGTCTGATAATTCTGTGGTTTATTTTGTCTTGACATACTATTATCTTCATTATATTATGATGTTTGATCAAAAGCAATAGAATGTATATACTGAATTATCTTACTGTACATTGAGGATGCTTTTACATTTTTGAGAGAATGGAGAGAGATAAGTGTAGGAAATGGAATACTCAGTGTATAGACTGAACACTTTTGAAAAAGCAAAGAGATGAAAGAGGATGAGGATTTGAACAAATGGGGCCTGTACAGTCAAGTGCTATAGAAGAAGAAATAAGGAAGATTTGTGTTTTGCCAATAGGTGATAAATAACAGCCCTCAAATGAAACCTCCCTAAGAGTGGTAGGAACGAAAAGCAATTGCAAGTGGTTAAGGAATAGCTACATGATGAAATATGGTGGCCACACTTTCATATTAATACGGTTTTTAAAAACTATATGATATAAAAATATACAAGCAATGCAGAAGCCTAAAATGATATTTCTGGCAAGCCCATCCATAAGAAATAGCCACTGCTACAGGTGGGCACATGGAAGTTTGCATTTAAAAATATGTAATTCAAAACATGTATACACAGTCTGTTTGTGTAATGTTGCAGTGAAGGAAATAGAGGAAAGATTATGCCTTAAAAATATCCATGCCATTAAATTTTTTATCATAAAGTGAAGAATGAAATAGAGGTAGGAACAGTAGATGGATCAAGTTCTAGAAGAAAACTATTAGAGATAGAAATAATAGAGAAAATAATAGAGAAAAAGTGCTTTATACCTAAGCAAGAAGAGAAGGAAAAACGATTTTAGAGATAGGTATATTAAGGAGAAGAAGGAAGTAATAGAAACAGTAGCTTGTCAACTGAGCTAAAATGCTACATAAAAATAATATTGGATTTGATAAAATACACAAACACAGACATACACACTTTCCTGTGTTTGAGATTACTCATAGATTCAAACAAGTGATATCATTATGTTTTGGGCAGAAGTGTTCACAGTTCAAGTTGTTTGTTAGACTTTAGGACTCTGTGAATATGGACTCTTAGGACTCTAAGGTCTATTGGAAGGAGAGAAGAGAGAGAAAGAGAAAGAGAGAGAGGGAGAGAGAGAAATGTTGAGAGGAAGAGAGTTTTCTCTTTATATAGATTAGTGCTTGCTGTCTTTTTACACAGTGGTTTTCTATAAATATCTCCTTTAAAAAAAGATATTGATCTCTAAAAGTAAATGGATAACTATTGTTCATTGTTAATGGTTAATAGTTTCCAGGAAGATCATCAGGAGCTGGTAGTTTATTCATAACATGAGGGAAAAAAAACAATATAATAATATTGAACTGTCATAAAGTTCCAGACATGTTATTACCAATGAATCTTTCTGATACTTGCAGGTCTGGAGTAATATGAAATGGAGTCTAAGAAAGAAATATCTAGAACCCATTCAAGGAGGACTATTATCATCCTATTACCAGTAATTAAAGGAGAGAGACCAAGGGAAGAACTTAAAGATGATGGATCTTTGGTACATTGTCATGGGATTAGCAAAGAGTGAACTTCTCATCTAATAGGGAGAAATAGCTTAGTTTCTCTAGTCCACAGTTGACTTCCTACAGCGGACTCCATGAAGCCAAAGGTCAATAAAGGCCAGAATTGTGATGAACTGCACAGGTATTGCCCACGGTAGCTGGGAAAGAATTCAACATCTCACTATTTTTATCACTATTTTATACTCTGATTAGGATCTCTATGAATAAATGAATTTGATCAGTCATTCGCGACCTTAAGCAGAAGTTTTGATCTAGAACCTCGTTAGCTGGATCTGTCCTGAAAATTTTGTGTGACACACAAAATGTATTTCAAATATGTGAATTAGCAATACATAAAAGTCAAGAAATTCATAGTAAGTCTAGATTTCTTTCTTCTTTTGAAAAAAAAAAATAAAAGGCAAGATATTGCTGCATCAGACCCTATTCCTACATGGTAGGCATCAACTGTAGGTTATAAGTTGCTATTACCTGTCCAACCCTGCAGACTTTGGATGCAGTGACCTCTGACTTTATGAGTGGCCCTAGTTGTATTTTTGTTCCTGAGACAGAAGTAAATTGAATGTGAATGTGACTGACCACTCTTCTATTCTAGGCAATCTCCTCAAGAGTTTCCTTGGGCAATTCTTTTCTTAGGCAGGAACAATTCTTAGTATGAAAATAAATCATGATTTGAAGTGCTTACATATGCTTCACTGAGTGAATCAGGAAGTAGGTAGCATGTGTTGTCTTCTGGATTTCAGCTTTTTTCTCCCCTTTTTTGCTCAAAAACTTCAATAGTGGAGAACAATCACTTAAATAGCATCACTGTGATTATGGCTTGATTGTTTTTAATAATTGTATCTCAAGACAGACGAAGTAAGAAAGTAGTTTAAAATCTAGTTATAATGAAGCGTTACTATTCTGTGCCTGAATAGTAGCCTGAAGCTTTGAGAACATTTGTAATCCAGAGACACATTAAAACTGAAACCCCTACAGAAATTAGAAACAGAGAATGGAGTAGCAATAAAAAGTTCTAGTCATTCGAGGCCTTTGTTTAGAAGAATTTACAAAGATCAATTTTATTTAGCACTGTGGCTTTGGAGTTTCCTGCATGAGTTGGTTCTTCTGAAGAAAGGTGTTAAGGTGGGAATAAAGCCATTAAACCATTAATCTTAAACAGCTCAGTGGGGCAGCTGTCAGAAAATTTAATTAATCTGGCCTAACTGAGTCCAAATATTAGGGGATATGAAATGTAGACTAAATCTACAGCTGCAAATTATTTTGACAGATTTGACCAGCTGAATACGCCTCATCAAAAACAGTGAAATCAACTTTCAAGTTATTTACTAAAGAGTTCTAAAGTATTTTGAAAGAAAATGGGGAAACAAACTTGACATTAAAAATAGCAAGCATTTATGGAGCAATGTGCAAAGAATTTAGCACATGCATCTCATTTAATAGAAGAAACCACTCAATGATAGAGGTTCTCAAATTATTCCCATTTGAAAGATTAGAAATCAAAGTTCAGAAAAACTGAATAACTTGTCTGAGGTTGTGTGGCCAGTCAGAAAGACATAGATCTGAGGTTTGCATTTTCCTGCACACATCCTTATTCCCTATGGACAAAGGAACCGTGGGGATTATGGAAAGGTGCTGCTCTGGTCATCAGCGGATTTCATCATAGTGAATTCAATGGATTTCTATTTTCCTACTATCTGGCTGTCTTTAAATCATTTGTAGTTTAATAAAATTTTCAGAGACCCACGGTTCGCCCTCCAGATATGACTGTTTTATTCTCTGACTCAACATTCTGTGTTTCTTCCCTATTTTACTAATGATTTGAAGTTGCTTATCAGATGTGACAAAATTACAGTGATGAAGCTATTTCTCTAGAAAACCCTTACTGATCTGTGCACACAAAAGGCTCTTATTCTTAAACAGTCTAGTCTTAAATATTCTTCTAGTAACAATAATAATAATACATGCAAAAACATCACCAACAAATATTTTTTAATAAACTTTTGCTAATGTGTATTTTTTTTTTTTTTTTGAGAGAGAGACAGAGAGCAGGGCAGGATCAGAGAGAGAGAGACACACACAGAATCTGAAGCAGGTTCTAGGCTCTGAGCTGTCAGCACAGAGCCCAGTGTGAGGCTGGAACTCAGGAGCTGTGAGATCATGACCTGAGCTGAAGTTAGAGGCTTAACTGACTGAGCCATCCAGGTGCTCCACCAACAAACATTTTTTAAATACTTATTATGTGTCAGGCACAAAGGCTAGGGGTTATATACCATCAAACCCTATATTAGCAAATGAAAAATTATCCTCCTGCCAAATAATGTTCATTTGTCCTTAAGAAGTGTTTTATTACCATCTGAATGTGGATGAAATGTATGTGGAAAATGTGGTCTACCACACAGATTTGTTGTGAATATATTATGATAAAATATAAATGAATGATAAAACATGAAATTCAGGAGAAGACAATGAATTCCAAAACTTTGGAATAAGATGAACCTGAATTAGAACTGCAAGAATAAGGAAATAAAAATGGAGGACATACTGTTAAATTTGACTTTCAGATAAGCAATAGTTTTGCTTGGTTTTTAGTATAACTATACCCCAATTATTGTATGTTTCTCTCTAGGTGTGTGTTTTTCAATTTCTTTAAGCTTAATTTATCCACCTGCAATAGTAGAGCAATCACTTGGACCTTAGGGAGTTGTGAAGATGAGAATGAGGCGTCATAAAGTACCTAGCACTGTGTCTGCCACCAAGTAGGTTATAAGTAATCAGTTGATTTTGAACGTTTGAAATATGAGATCCCTTAAGCAGGTGAAGTGATTCTTTCCAAATTATTGACTTTCCAAAGTCAAATTTACTTCTAGCTATTAGCCTATTAGTAGCTAACAACCATTCTGTGATTGTGGGCAATTTAAGATCTAGACACTGAGTTCTAAAATTAAAGTATTTGAGGGGGGCGCCTGCATGGCTCAGTCAGTTAAGCATCCACCTCTTGATTTCAGCCCAGGTCATGATTTCAAGGTACTGAGATCAAGCCCCCTGTTGGGCTCCATGCTGGGCATGGAGCCTGCTTAAGATTTTCTCTCTCCCTTTTCCTCTGACCCTCCCCTGCTAGCACATATGCTATCTCTCTCTCTCTCTCCAAAAAATTAAAAATAAAAGTAAATAATATTATTTTGATATCACATTATTTAAACTCTATATGGATAAGAAAGAGTCAGAAATCAAATAAGCCTACAGCCAAGGTTAGTACATAAATCTCTTAAATATCCATTAAGAGTTCTTTGCAATGCGGCAGCTTGTCTTACAGGAAATCTTGCTGAAAAACAGTTAATTCAGTAGATTTATTCAAGGATACACACACACATACACACACACAGTGTTGGGTAGACCCAACAAAATTCCCAACCTCCTTTTGTAACTTGAATAACATTTTGTTCTATCATGCAGATACAGCCTGTGATATTTGCCACAACCTGTGGTATTTACCTAACTACAGTTGGTTTAATAAACACTAGTATTTTTAACCATTGCTAATAAAATATCCTTTTCAAGTATATGTCTTTGTCAGCAACCGCCATCATCCAGAATGTGAAAATGTGATACATTTTGTATACCTCTTCAGCAAACTTTTAAGTAACATTGACTTCACACCTTGGTTGTAAAAAATAACTTATCTCATAGCACTGACCTAATTTCTTGTTGATAATTTATTTTTATCAAACAAATGCTAAGATCTTTTCTAATCAATGATGAGCATCTCACTTTTGCTAACACTGAGCTCTTCAACCGGCACTTTGCAAAGTGAGGCTCATTTGCATTCAACTACACATCACTTTGCAAGGTGTAATTTGTGTTTCTGATCGTAAGTATAATTTTCCATTAACTCTGTTGCAACATAGAACACAAGTACTGATATTACTTTAACTCTAATCTATTATTTTTAATATATGACATAATTTTAAGAAATCAATCCAAATTTCTGTCTCAGGCTTGTGAGCTGTTATTTTTACAGGCATTCAATTCTACTGTTTACTAGCTGAAAAGTTAAAATAATCTATTGTCAAATCAGAGAGACCCCTGTGTATAGCTCGGTACTGACACTTACAAAATGTATCCCATTAGGGCAGCAACTTAAATACTCTGGACTTAAGATTTTTGATTTGTAGGAGCGCCTGGGTGGCTTAGTCGGTTGAGCGTCCGACTTTCTCTTAGGTCATGATCTCGCGTTCGTAGGTTCGGGCCCCGCGTCGGGCTCTGTGCTGACTGTCAGCTCAGAGCCTGGAGCCTGTTTCGGAGTCTGTGACTGCCTCTCTCTCTGACCCTCCCCTGCTCATGCTGTCTCTCTCTCTCTCTCCTAGAAATTTAAAAAAAAAAAAACATTTAAAAAAAAGATTTTTGATTTGTAAAATGAGTGCACTAACAGCACTAATAGCATAAGGATGTGAGGATTAAATGAAACAATGCCTGAAAAGTAATTTACCTAGTGATGGACACATAGAAAATACTAAACACAATCAATATTTTCTCTTTTTTTTCAATTATCATATTGTACTTTAAATTTTTCTCTTAATTTCTTGATTATTCCATCATTACTTTTATTTTCACATTTTGTATTAGAAAAGATTTAAAAAAATTTACATGAATCTTGGAAGAGCATTAAAGGACTTTGGGAGAGGAATCAGGTAGTAGACCTCCCTCAGTGGAGGAAAGCTCATGGAGGAAAAGTGCAATGATCCTCTCCCAGAATTGTACCATTTTTTGACATCTTTATGGCATACTTACTAACAATTGATGAACTGATGTATCTCTGTTTACATGTGATTAGAAATTTAAAAAAATGGGTTGACCTAGGTGTGATGACACTTGGTAGTTTGGTTCTAGAGCCCATAGTTGTACCATCACTGAGTATCAAAAAGGATGGCTATTTCAGGCTGGTATTAGTCATTAGGATAGACAAAAAGAAAGCACAGAAACTCTCTTATGAAGAAATGTGATTTCAATTTTAGAAGAAATCGAAGTGGACTTCAAAGAAGGTACTTGACTTGGAGATATAATTAATTGAGGTTACTTTGAGGTGCATGAATCTGGAAGAAACTTGCTGTTAGGGTCATGAATCTTGATAATTAATACTCTCTATTGAAGAAAAAAACCTCGTCACAATGAAAGCAGGCTAGACTCAATATTTTGTCATGTCTGTAGTAGACAAGATTTGAGAATACATTTCAGAGAGAACTGTTTTCCATTTTTTCCTGCTTTCCATCCATTATAACATATATGACTTAGGCAATTAAATTTTTTAAAACAAAAATAAAAAGGTTGTTGGTAAAAATTGATATGAATATACATCTATTTTATGTAGGAAAACTTAAAAGTTACTATTACTACTCTGATGTAAGATTATGAATGGGAGCCTTAGGAGCACTGACACTGAAACTAGACTGAGTTTTAACTCTGTGCCACCATTTAGCATCTGTGTGACTTTGACTGGTTGATTCTCTGTATCTCGATTTCATCATCTGTAACATGGGGATAATAATGTTATCTGGGGCATATTTGTGCTAATAGGATGAAGTGAGTTAATACATATAATTAGCTTAGAACTGAACCCAAGTACACTGTAATTATTTTATGTTAGCTATTATATCACTGACTGAAATGGTGCAAACCTTTCCTTATATTACCATTTTTTAAATTTAATGCCTTGATATGGTATATACTATGTATTTAAGCTCCTCCAATATGTTATTTATTCCTATGACTAGAGCAGAGAACATGGCAGACAGATGTTTAGGATGTGTTTGGATTAGTAAAGAGTGATTTTTTTTTAAAGTTTTAATGTTTATTTATTTTTGAGAGAGAGAGAGAGAGAGAGATGGGGCACAAGCTGGAGAGGAGCAGAGAGAGCCACAGAATCTTAAGCAGGATCCATGCTCTTAGCTGTCAGCACAGAGCCAGACATAGGGCTTGAACCCACAATAGTGAGATCATGACCTGAGATGAAGTTGGATGCTTAACTGACTGAGCCACCCAGGCACCCCCTTTTTAAAAAAACATTTTTTTTAAATAAAGAACCATTTGAATGGTTATAATTTGAATCATATCTAGTAAAGAAAACATATTTTTTAATATTATGTGCTTCTTGCATTTAATTCTATTAATGACAAAACAGTCCATTTTTTTGATTGGTAAGGTTCATCAAAATGAATCTCTTCTTTTGGTTTGCTGAGTAGGTCTCAAGAATTGGAAATAGGTTTAAAATATGTGGCTGACAAATTTTGAGCCATGTCATCATGATGACCAAGCTAAGCAATGTGTCATTCTGATGAAGATGGCAGAGGAGGTCCCAGGAGGGTGGAAAGAAAAGGTCTATGCTGAGATGTTCAAATAACCCCAATTATCATTGAAACTGATTTGAGGCCAAATTTACTCCAAAAATGCAGCATGCAGTTTTTAAATAGTCATACAAATAATCCATTTACATATAGTGACCTTTCTGATGGAAATCATATTTAAAATCTGCAACAAAAACATGTCCTTTCTTGTCCTTTTATAGCTTAATTGCAGATGAAGAGTAACATACATTTAAAAAGTTGGTGCCTCCACCCTGTTATCCTACTATTTGCAAATAATAATAAAATTTATTATCATGGCAATATTTATCAGGCAGTTACTGTGTGCTAAATGCTATACTAAATCTCACCTGTTATTAGTCATTTAAATTTCCCAATAATGCTATCAAGTGTGCATCTTTTTATTATCTTTAGTTATTATTTTTAGGAAACTATGGCTTAAATTAATTACTTGCCCAAGGTTATCCAGCTAATAATTGGCAGACAAAGATTAAAACCAGGTCTTGAAGGGCACCTGGGAGGCTCAGTTGGTTAAGTGGCTGACTTCGGCTCAGGTCGTGATCTCAGGGCTTGTGAGTTCGAGCCCCACGTTGCGCTCTGTGCTGACAGCTCAGAGCTTGGAGCCTACTTCAGATCCTGTGTCTCCCTCTCTCTCTCTCTGCTCCTCCCCTGCTCATCCTCTGTCTCTCTGTCTCTCAAAAATAAAAAAATGTTAAAAAAATTTTTAAAAAATAAAACCAGGTCTTGACTCTCAACTTCTCTGTAATACTACCTAGAAATGGTGTGAAAGGCAGTGAATGTTGGCCCAGAGCTCAAGGATCATCTAGTATTTCCAGAGTATGGGATGGGTCAGCTCTGACCATATAAAATAGTTTTAAATGGTTTGTGAAATTAGTATCAAATGACCTTAAAGATGAGGAAGTTACTCCTTGTTCAATTCTTCCTCAACTAAAGTTATCCTCAGGGAAAGGATTAGTCTGTGATCATTGCTTTAACTCCCTTGAACATGAGATAATTTTCATTTTTTAGAGTGGTCCTTATAATTCATGGTCTTTAGCATCAGATAACCAATAGTGTCTGGATAGAATCAAGTAATATTATTTTGTTTAGTTTGCTGTCAGTGTATTTCCTAACAATAGAAAAAAAATTATTTGTATGACTGATATAAAATGAAATTCACTTGCATAAGTAAAGGAATAGTGAAAGTTACATTTGGGTATAGTAATATTGTAATAGAAGTATGGACATGTGTAAAACTTGGAAAACCCTGTGTTTCAAATATTTGTTTGGAGTCCTTCACCTGAGAGTTTAAATTATGCCACTCAGTCCAACACCCACCTCCCACCCCCTGCCACACTGCCCTATCATTGTGTTCTATTCTATAAACCTCAGAAAGTCATTAATGTCTTAGTATTTACACATGAAAAATGGAATATGAGAATACAGATCTTACAGGTCTTATTAAATGTCTAAACATATGTATAATGCCTAGCTCACATTAACTTAAAAAAATTATTCAGTATTTTTTCTTACCACATCTCCCTTCCTTCCTTTCTTCTTTCCTTCCTTCCTTCTTTTTCTTTCTTTTCTTTCCTTCCTTCCTTCCTTTCTCTCTCTCTCTCTCTTTTCTTCTCTCCCTCCCTTTCTTCCTTCCTTCCTTCCTTTCTTTGTTCTTTCTTCCACCTGTCAGTCTAAATATAAACTGGTCATATATAACCTGAATGCTGAACCATAAAACTAATCAGTATGTGACAGCCTTATCATCAAATATAATAAAGGTCAGGAAATTAAAGTTTTTTTATAGATATTTTTATAAGAGATAGTCTGGAATTCACTGGAAAAAAAATGAATGTTGATGTGCTATTGTTTTATGTTATTCATAACAGCAAGTAGCAGAGTAGTTTTCCTCATTTGCTTCTGATGGGATGAAATCTCATTGTATGGGAGCAAATGTTTCAATTCCACAGGACTCTAAAATTAATATCAAGGTTTTTTTTCTGGTTACAGGGACTTTGCACGTGAATATTTATTTGCCTGGAACAGGCACCACCTAGACTTTCTTTTCTTTTACTTTACATTAGTGCTTCTTATTGTACTTATGAATTACTTCATATCTGGAGACTTTGTTTATTCTTATTATTTTTTAAATATTTATTTTTGAGAGGGAGAGAGATAGAGAGAGGGAACACGTGGGGAAGGGGCAGATAGAGAGGGAGATACAGAATCTGAAACAGACTCCAGGCTCAGAGCTGTCAGCATAGAGCCCGGCATGGGGCTCGGACTCACAAACCACAAGGTCATGACCTGAGCTGACATCGGACGCCCGACTGACTGAGCCACCCAGGTGCACCTGAAGACTTTGTTTAAAAGCAAATTCTGATTCAGTAAGTCTGGAATGCACCATGGGATTCTGTATTTCACAAAAACTTCTAAATAATGTTGCCGCTGATCCATAGACCATATTTTGGTAGGCATGCATTATATAACCTCCTTAGAAAGACCTTCCATGCCCTTTCCATTTAAAGTAGTTCTCTTCAGGGTGCCTGGGTGGCTAAGTTCAATAAACATCTGAGTCTTGATTTCAGCTTAGGTCGTGATCTCATGGGTCATAAGATTTAGCTCTGCATTAGGCTCTCCACTGAGAGTGGAGTCTGCTTAAGATTCTGTCTCTCTCTCTCTACTCCTCCCCTGCATGCTTTCTCTCTCACAAAGAAAAAAATAAATAAAAGTAGTTCTCTTCCTAATGTTGTTATTTTGCTTGTTTACTTTCTGCTGGTCTATCATCTCTAGATTATAAACTTGACAAGGTCAGTGATCATGTTATGTTGCTTACAACATCTCTAGTGCCTGGCATCTAGTAGATGCCCAATAAACAGATGAAGAAATAAATGAACAACTACTTCTGGACTGTTTTGGTGTGTTCCAGCACCTAGATTAGCAGTTCTCAAGCTTTAGCATACATCAGGAACTTGGAGGGACTTGTTAAAATGCAGACTGCTGAACTCCCCTATGCAAAGCTTCTGACTCAGTAGGTCTAGAGCAGAGCCTGAGAATTTGCAATTCTAAATTCCAAGGTGTGGCTGATGTGGCTGGTCCACAAACTGTATTTCAACAACTGGCTTGTAATGAAAGATATAGCTTAATAGTAATCAATCTTAAAAGATTATGCTGAAATGCTGATTCTGTCTCTGAGGAAATATTCAAGCCATCTAATTTCCCTGCTTATGTGACACTTACGATGCAGTTTTCAGGATTCACCTAACATTTGTAGTATGGACTTCATAAGCATGTAATTATTATTTATTTCATTTCTCATATATGTAGATAGATACACATATACACAGTATATGGCCTTAAGAAAAGAAAGGGAAGAAGAGCTGTCCCTGCATCAGATCTCCTTATGGATTGTAGTCATGCCAGACTCCTTTTAAGTCTCCTGTCATGTCCTTTGCACACTGCCTCTTCCTGACATTTTGCAAGCATCCAGGCTGGCCCTTGAGATCGTTCACTCTGTTTGACTCGCCTGGTTGGTTTCCTTCACAATAGCTCAGAGCCAGGCAGAACTTTTTTTTTCCTTTCTTGTTCTTTCTCTCTCCTTTTTTCAGCATTCAAAGCCTTACGTTCTTGCTCAAATTATGTTCTTTTACTTTCCTCTTTGTAGTGATGAAGCATCAGTGGAAAATGGAGGAGACTGAATAATTGCTGCATAAGCTTTCTGGTGCATGGGAAAACATTGAAGTCGTTACTGCAAAGTGTATTGTGAATTTTAAGAAGGACTGTATGATATCTCATTCTTTCTTTAATTATCTCTAGCCAATACTAACATGGGTAATGAGAATTGTAATTTTGGCCACAGGCAACATATTAATATGAGCTCATATTTTCATTTAAATATTGATTAATAAAAGGTATTTTAAAGAGACACTAAGCATTGATGCACTATAAAAAAGTTAATATCAGCAAGCATGTTTTTAAGATGTATATTTTAATAGGTGCCAAATTAAAGTTTGATTTGAAGCTGTCAGAAACATCTTTCTGAGTAAAGATAATTTAAGTAAATTCAACAAAATGCATTATCCTCCCCTCCCCAAATGCAGGCCCAATGAAGATAACATTATTTTTATTTGTAAAGTTAAAGCCGAAGCATTAATGTTCAATTTCCATTGTAGTATTTTTTTTCTTGGAAGTCTCCCTCCACATAAAGATCAGATAAAGTTGTGATGAAAATTATTGCTTAAGTTACATGTGAAAGAGTTGGAGAATTATCATTTGAATAAGAAATACTTTATGATTCTAACTCTGTTCGCTGACCCATATTTCATTTTGTCTAAGTTTTACCATATATTCTACAATTTCCTAAGCTATCATCTGGTTAGCTTTGTAGAAAGTAATGCCTTTATAGAGGCGCCTGGGTGGCTCAGACGGTTAAGCATCTGACTTTGGCTCTTGTCATGATCTCACAGGATCTCATAGTTTGTGGGTTCAAGCCCTGTGTCAGGCTCTGTGCTGACAGCTAGCTCAGAGCCTGGAGCCTGCTTCAGATTCTGTATCTCGCTCTCTCTCTGACCCTCCCCTGCTCACCCGGTCTCTCTCTCTCACACAAATAAGTAAAAACATTTTAAAAAAAGAAAATAATGCCTTTATAGATTGGGATACTTGATTTTTAAGATTTAGGATATATAATGTCAGCATGAGAAAATAAAAGAGACATGTCTTTGGCTTTTAATATTTAGCATCTTTTTGGAAAAATTTCACTGCTCTGAAGTAGCCAGATATGAAAACAAATGTGAAGTGAGAGTCATAGGTCTGCCGTATTATTACAGGGTTTATTTGAGCTAATTACAGCATAAATGCCACCTTGGTTTTCAGTGATTCATTTGCTGGACCGTTCTTCAAGCAGGCGGGAGAATGCTGCTAGAGACATTTTCAGCAGTACTGGGACTCTTTAATTAAACTCTGGTTGATGTTCCAGAACCTCTCTTTAGAGCCTGGAGAAATAATAATACTTATTTACAGGCACCTTTTACCCTAAGGCTTTCAGGTCTCCTTACTATAATCAGTACACCAGACTGTTAAAAAGGAAAAGCAAACATTCTGTTTGAATTGACAGCAAGTGCATATGTTTTTGTGTGAATGGGAATTTTGTGTTTAAATATTCCAGATTCCATTCTGTATTTAATACTCATCAAAATAATCCAATCTATGAAGAGACAGTGAAGGAAAAAAAATTAAGACCCTTTTTATTCTTGATGACCTTTCACTCCAGCTCCCTTCATATGACTACGTACTTATAAATCTGATTAGGTAAACCAGCAATGTCCTCAGGAGAATCCACAGATGGAATCTGTTTGCATATTTAACTATTTATATACAACTGTGTTTTCTGTCTCTTTTTTCCTATACCTTAAACTTATTCCAGAAATATTTAAGGTGGTGGCATATACTGAAGAATGAATACTTTGTTTGTTTAAATTTTATTTATTTATTTTGAGAGAGAGCAAGGGAAGGGGCAGAGAGGAGAGAGAACCCCAACTGATCGTGATGCTTGATGTCACAAATCAAACCATGAGATCATGACCTGAGCTGAGATCAAGAGTCTGACGCTTAACTGACTGAGCCACACAGGTGCCCCAAGAATGAATCCATTTAACAACATGCTAAAGAAGGAGGCATTCAAAAATAAAGATATAGAAATAACACAGAACCATGTGTTAAGATTCTATATAAAATACATGCAATGTAATTGATGCAGGCAGGTTGGGTCCAGGGACCCAGAGTGGGTCCCATAGGACCAGCCAAGAGGGTCCTTGGCTTCGCGCGGGATGGAAATCAAATATGAGTTGGAGAAAGTGAAAACAGAGTTTATTAAATAGTTTAAGTGACAGGTAGAGAATAGCAGATGGAGTATTGGAGAGACTCAGAAAGGAAGGGAGAATGAGTCAAAATTTTCATGGAGTTAGTGGTTTCTATGGGCAAAGAGTCTAAGATACATGTTCCTTGAGGGATCCAGGGTAGAGTCTAATCAGAGGCAAGTGTCTAGTGTATACTTGGTGTTATTGCATAAATTACCACTGGAAAGGGGTTTTGATGCTAGGCTCAGTTGAGGTTATTGAAGATAAGGTCCTGGAACATTTTTGGCATCTGGCTCTTCTTGGATGTTATTAGGCATTTGGGGGCCTAGGACAAAACTTTGAGAATGATTTACCTTTCTTGCTTCCCCCCTGACGTTTGGACATAGCTTCTTGGCTTATTCATAAATGGAGACTTAGCTTTCTGACAGGGCAGAGACACAGCCATTCTGAAATAGAGTCCCTTTTGCTGCTCTATCTCATCACCTCATACACACAACTTCACCAAGAATATACATACAGAGAAAAGAAATAAGTAATGAGATATTTGACATCATTAACCATCAGGGAAATGGAAATTAAAGCCATGATGCAATGTCATTTCATACCTCTCAGTATGGCTAAAATAGCCCAAATCAGATACCTGAGAGAATGTGGAGCTACTGGCACCTTCATACATTGGAGGTGGGAATGCCAATGACTCTGAATAACATTTTGGCAATTTCTTCCATAGTTAGGCATACACTGACCTTATGACCCAGCAAATGCTCTCTGAGTACTTATCCTAGAGAAATGAACTTATAGTCATACAAAAAACACATACATGGATGTTTATAGCAGATCTATTTATAATTGGCAAAACCTGGATTTTTTTTTTTTTTGAGAGAGAGCACGAACATGAGTGGGGGAGGGCGAGAGTGAGGGAGACACCGAATCTGAACCAGGCTCCAGGCTCTGAGCTGTCAACAGATCCTGACAAACCTATGAATTGAACTGTCAGCATAGAGCTAGATGTGGGGCTTGAACCCCCAACCGGGAGATCATGACCTGGGCCAAAGTTGGACCCTTAACCAACTGAGCCACCCAGGTGCCCTGTCTTAAAAAGTTTTATAAAATATGGTTTTATTTATAAGATTTTCTGGAAAAAAACAAAACTGTAATGATGGGGGATAATTAGTGGTTGCTAGAAGCTAGATTGAAGGAGGCCATTATTGCAAAGAATGGTAGCATGAGGGAGTTTTCTGGGTGATGGGTCTGTTCTGGATTTTGATTATGGTGATGGTTATACAAATATATACTGTGCTTTAAACTGCATAGACATATATACCCAAATGTCAGTTTTATTCCATGGTATATAATAAAAAATAAATTTATAAGAATTGTCACAATTTTGCCTGTGAGTTCTTCATAGGGCAAAGATAATAGTGCCCATAGATAAAATCAAGCCAGCTACTCAGGGTCATATCTATTCCTAATAGGATAATATAAAACATATGTCCAGTATAAGAAAAATGTGTCTTTTAATAAGCTGAAGTATATATCAACAAAGAATCATAATTGTGCCTTCTGCATGTCTGATCATCCCTTTCTTGGCTTCTTTATGCCTCTGTTTTTTATATTTGCCTCTAAAGGATAGGTACTCTTAAAGTTGTTTCTTCAATCTTAATTTCTTTTAGTGCAGCATCCTCTCAACAGGGAAATTTCTTTCCATCCAGTAACTTGGGATCTAAAATCTCCTTGCTGAAGATGANTTACTGACCTTGACAAAGCAACAAATATTGTCTTATTTTACCACCTCTTTCTTTATACTCACTCTCAAAAAATTGGTCACTAAACCTAGTTGGTTCTTTCAATATTGCACTTTTTCCATCACAAAGACCTGTATTAAAGCCTTGATTATGGGTACTTTGGAATATTATAATATTCCTTAGTATGGTCTCTCTGATTCCCATCTCTTATACCTGTTTCATTTTTGCACTCTTGCTAGTATTACTTTATGAAATCTCATTCATTCATCTCATCTTGACCAGAAATCTTTTGTTCTCACATAAAAGAGAATCTAGACTTCATGTGGTATTCTTAACCTTCAATAATTTGGATCTCCTTAATTTTTCTAATATCATCTAATACTACAAATACATCCATCATTATCTACTTACATAGAGTCCACCTGTACCCTAGCCACATAATGTGTTTTGTTGTTTCCTGAAACCATCACATTTCTGGTCAACTACATCACTTTGTATGGGCAGTGCCCAGTATATGTATGTCCCCTCTGCCTGTGAGAATTCTGTGTATGCTTCATGTCTCTACTCTTATACCATATCTTTCATGAAGACTTCTCAATCTAGCAATTTGGAATTCATCTTAGGCCCCTTCAAGTTTTCATAGAAGGTTTATTTATTTTGTGTTTCATTATGCATGCAAATCTTCTGCTACTGACATCATAACCTCCTTTTTAATTTAATTATTTTATATTGTTTTATTTTATTTATTTTGTTTTATTTATTTCTTTGAGGGAGAGAAAAAGAGAGAGAGAGAATGAGCAGGGGAGGAATAGGGAGAGAGAGAATCTTAAGCAGACCCCACACCCAGTGCAGAGCCTGACCTGGGGCTCTGTCTCACAACTGTGAGATCATGAACCAAAACCAAGAGTCAGAGACATTTAACCAACTGAGACACCCAGGCACCCTTGAAATCATAACCTTCTTAAGAGAAGCAATCATCTATTAATCACACTTCCTTGTTTTAATTCCTTTTTGGAATATACCCAGGTACATATTTAAGAAATAATTTTTTACTTTCTTGTTAGATCTGGAACAATCTGCATTACATATAAGATATACAATAGATGTTTTCTTTATAAATAAATGGATGGATGAATAGCAGACAGATTAAGCAGGCTAGGAAGTATTGGAAATGTTATCCCATACAATTATAGGAAGATTATTATTAGCAATAATGAGTTATTACAAATATCATTCTGCATGATCAGGCAATGTCAACATTTATTTACTGTGCACCTGCACATACCACCCAAAGCCAAATTATATTTTCATCCTATCATTCACCTGCTCAAATTTCAGTGTCTGCCTGGTGTGTTAAAGATTTAGTTTAAAGTTTTATTTTTTGCATTTATGACATTTTTATTAGCTGTGCTCTTCATCCAATAAAGCAACACACATATCTGAATATATTAATACTGTACTTCTCAATAATCCCTATGGTACTCTCTCTTTTCCCTCCTTTGATCCTTCCTCCTTCCCTCCTTCCCTTTCTTCCTTCTTCCTTCCTGATTTCTTCCTTCCTCCCTTCCTTCCTTCCTTTTTCTTTATTATTCCTCTCTTCCCTGCTTTTCCTCATCATTCACTTTTCCTTCTCACTTCTGTTCTACCTATATCCCTCCCTCCCCATCTCTTTTCCTTCATGTCATTCTTTCTCTTTAACATTTCTTCTTGTTTACTGTGTACTCCATCTTGATCTGAGAAGGTCAAAAACACTATGAAATAGGTACTGCACTTAGGGAGCTCACAGTTAAGAGGCACCTAGGTGGATCAGTCGATTAAACATCCAACTCTTGGTTTGGGCTCAGGTCATGATCTCTTGGCTTGTGGATTCAAGCCCCACATTGGGCTCTGCACTGACAGTGGCAAGCCTGCTTGGGATTTTCTCTCCCTGTCTCTTTACTTCTCTCTCTCTCTCTCAAATATAACCAAATATTTAAGAAAAAAAAAAAAAGAGCTCACAGTTTAGAGTGACCAGGTCAGGTTTTTGTTTTCTTTTTTTGTTTTATTATTTATTTATTTATTTATTTATTTACTTACTTACTTACTATTCTCAGTAAGAATCATCCTTATCCTCATTGTGGTACAAACTACCATTACCTTTATTCAGTCTTTGCCTGACATCTGCATTACTGTCATCCTGACCCCTTTTCATTCATCTTTTTCCAGAATGGTGAAATCTTTCGCCACCATCCTCACAGCAGATGTGAGCTACACTATATTGATACTCTTTAGTTAATTTTTTAAGTATTTATTTATTTATTTTTGAAAGAGAGAGAGAGATTGAGAGAGTGAGTGAGAGAGTGAGTGGGGAAGGAATGGAGAAAAGGGGAGACAGAGAACGCCAAGCAGGCTCCCCTACTGTCAGCACAGAGACTGTGACAGAGTTAGATGCTTAACTGACTGAACCACAGAGGTGGCCCTCATTTCTTTAGTTCTTTATAGTTTGCCACCATTAGTGTGCTTGAGTTGATTGAGTCACATATGTTTGTCATATGTTACTCAGAGTTATTGGCTAGTTTTTCTACTAGTTCTGATTGTTCCTCGCATGGGTATTCATGGATGATATGCTTAATCAATCAAACACTCAAGATATTGAAAAGAACTAAGTCAGAATGCAAGAGCTCGAGGGTATTATGCTAAGTGAATAAGTCAGGCAGAGAAAGACAGATACCATATGTTTTCACTTATATGTGGAACAGAAGAAACTTAACAGAGGACCATAGTGGAGGGGGAGGGGAAACAAATACTAAAGGAGAGGGAGGAAGGCAAACCATAAGAGTCTCTTAAATGCTTAGAACAAACTGAGAGCTGATGGGTGTGGGGGAGAGGGGAAAATGGGCATTGAGGAAGACAATTGTTGGGATGAGCACTGGGTGTTATATGGAAACCAACTTGACAATAAACTGTAAAAAAATAAAAAATTAAATTTAAAAAAGAAGACAAGAAAAACCTTTTAGAATAAGAGTTTATTCAGAAGTTTATTTAGATATGTTTGGGATTTTTTATAAAGTAGGATTGTGTTCAATAAACTTGGGAAATATAACATCAGATGTCACTATTGTTTATGGGTATAGGATTTGGGGAATTTTATTCTTTTCTTTGCACACTTCTATATTGCACAGCTAATTTTAAGTGTGTGTATACCATTTTTATTAAAATAAGTAAGTTAATGTTCATAAATCTTAATGATTTGTCATATTGTGTGCTGAAGTACGTATGCCAAAATAGAAACTTTTCCTAATCGGTTTTGAATATCTAAAGACAAACTGCATATCTTTTGCCCTCCAGGGAATACCCTAAGTTATCAATACATATATAGTACAGATATATATGACTGCTTTGTGAAAGATATTTCTCTCTATATTTCACCCTGTTCAAGGACATTATTATTCATTGTTTAACAATAGAGGGCAGTAGAATAATGGTTAATAGAATTTATTTTAGACAAAACTAACCAAATTCCTCATTCTAACCTCTAGAAAAATAATCAAAATAGGTCTAACATGTTTATAAAAGAAGAAATGTCGGCATCATGATTTTTGACTTTAATTTTCCAAAATGCACATTTACTCTGAGAGAGGAAAAGTCATTTTGGAGATGTTCAGAATCAAGCACTTTTTCTTTGACCTTATGTTAACTTTCCAGGGCTTTGAAGTTTCCATCAGGGCATTCATAAGCAATATTTACATTTTCCATTGATCTTGTCATATAAGGTGTGTCTATTCACAAACAAATTTAAAGGAAAAGAAAACCATCAGTTTAATATAGCTTCTAAGTACTTAATATTTGTTGGCAAAATAACACCTTACATGACTGAATTAAACTGTTTGTGTTCAAATGTGCTTGCTCATGTAGGTTATGTAAAACTCAACTACTGCCCGTTAAGTGTCCTCAAGTGTGAGACTGACAGAGTGCAGCCCTGGGAAATTCTGATTAAAGAGGCCCCTCTCAGTGCCATGCCAAGCCATGCGGGAGCCTAAGGCAAAAGAAAAAATCAGTATTATGATCCTGTCTTTATTCAAAATTCTGATGTTTTCTTTATCATGAACTTTTAATATTACTTTTGATTTAAAAATTCATTAAAATATTATTTATCTTGATTTCTTCTTCTTCTTCTTCTTCTTCTTCTTCTCCTCCTCCTCCTCCTCCTTCTTTCTTCTTCTCTTTCTTCTCCTTCTCCTTCTTGTTCTCTTTCTATTTCTACTTCTACTTCTTCTTCTGGCACAGCTTAAATGTCTCTCAGGTGAGTACTTCACTCCCTTAATCCAAAATCCTAGCCCTAGTAGCTACTCAAACCCCAAGATATTTTTGAGTCACAGCAGCATAAAAAAATTGAGATAAGGTGGCATAATAGAAAGGGAAATAAAAGTTAAATTCAGGATGTATGAGTGGCTTTGTCTTTTAAGAATCTACCTCTTGATTTTGACTCAGGTCATGATCTCATGGTTTGTGAATGTGAGCACTGCTTTGGGCTCTGCACTGACAATGGCTGCTTGGGATTCTCTCTCTGTGTGTCTTTGTTCTTCTCCCTCTTGTTCTCTCTCTCTCCCAAAATAAATATATAAACTTTAGATAAAAAGGTGAATTCAATCCTCAGAAAGACTGTTATCAACAGAGTATCCTGCTGTGCAGAATTCTTAATCTGATATACAATAAAATATATCTCAATAAATTATGCTTCAAGCCTATTTGGTAGTCAGCTCTCTCTTGCAAGAACAAGTATGAACTTTTACTTTAATCATATATTTCTCTATATCTGTATTATAAAATGTACTGGTTTAATTTCTTATTTCAGGGAGAAAAACAAACTAAAGGTAATCATGTTGGATCTAAACAATATTCAGTTCATGCCTGTGTTTAGTCATCTTCTCTCCTCTTCAGAACCTGGATTGTCATCTCGGACTAAAACAATCCTAAGAAAAATGATATTAGTGCCAATAACACTTGATGTTCTTGAAAAACTCTAACTTACTTAACCTCAAGCAATCTGGTGTGTCATCTGACTTTCCCATAAGTCTTAGAGCAAAATAGAATGGAAGGAAGAAAGATGAAAGGATTGAATAAAGAAAGAAGGAAAGGAAGAAAGTTAGTTAGTTAGTTGGTTGGTTAGTTAGTTACTTAGTTAGTGATTTAAAATAGACTTAGCCAGCAAATCCAGTGTAGTGAATTCTAGTCACCCTGGTTTTGGACTTAACAGATGCCCCTTAGACATTTGGGTTCTTTCCATGCTTTGACTATTGTTGATAATACTGCTATAAACATTGAGTTGCATGTGCCCCTTAGAATCAGTATTTTTGTATCCTTCGCATAAATACCTAATAGTGCAATTTCTGGGTTGTAGGATAGTTCTAGGGTTCCCCTTCCTCTGCATCCTTGCCAACACCTGTTGTTTCCTGAGCTGTTAATTTTAACCATTCTGACAGGTGTGAACTGGTATCTCATTGTGGTTTTGATTTGTATTTTCCTGAAGGTGAGTGATGTTGAACATTTTTTCATGTGTCTGTTAGCCATTTGTTTGTCTTCTTTGGAGAAATGTCTGTTCATCTCTTCTGTCCATTTCTTAACTGAGTTATTTAATTTGGGGTGTTGAGTTTGATAAATTCTTTTTTTAAAATATTTTATTTATTTCTGAGAGAGAGACACACACAGCATGAGCAGGGGAGGGTCAGAGAGAGAGACACAGAATCTGAGGCAGGCTCCAGGCTCTGAGCTAGCTGTCAGCACAGAGCCCGACGTGAGGCTCAAACCCACGAATTATGAGATAATGACCTGAGCCGAAGTCGGACACTTAACCGACTGAGCCACCCAGGTGCCCCGATAAATTCTTTATAGATTTTGGATAGTAGACCTTTATCTTATATGTCATTTGCAAAGATATTCTCCCATTCCATAGGTTGCCTTTCAGTTTTATTGATGGTTTCCTTGGCTGTGCAGAAGCTTTTTATCCCCATTCCTAATAGCTCATTTTTGCTTTTGTCTCCCTTACCTCTGGTGACAAGACTTAGAAGGTGCTTTAGGTGAGGTCAAGGAGGTTGCTTCCTGTGGTCTCCTCTAGGAATTTGATGATTTCTTTTCCATTTGTAAATTTATTTTTGTGTATGGCATAAGAAAGTGGTCCCGTTTCATTCTTCTGCATGTTGTCATCCAGTTTTCCCAGTACCATTATTTGAAGAGACTATTTTTTTTCCATTGGATATTCTTTCCTATTTTGTCAAAGATTAGTTGACCATATAGTTGTGGGTCCATTTCTAGGTTTTCTATTCTGTTCCATTGCTCTAAGTGTGTGTGTTTGTGTCAGTATCATACTGACTTGATGATTAAAACTTTGAATTACTGCTTGAAATCCAGAATTTTGATGCCTCCAGCTTTGGTTTTCTCTTTCAATGTTACTTTGACTATTTGGGGCCTTTTGTGGTTTCATACAAATTTTAAAATTATTTATTCTAGCTCTGTGAAGAATCCTGGTGTTATTTTGATAGGGATTGCACTGAATGTGTAGATTCCTTTGGGTAGTATAGGCATTTTAACAATCTTTGTTCTTCTAATCCATGAGCCTGGTATGTTTTTCCATATCTTTGTGTTGTCTTTAGTTTTGTTTTGTTTTTTATAAGTGTTTTATAGTTTTCAGAACCTTTACCTCTTTGATTAGGTTTATTCCTAGGTATCTTATGGGTTTTGGTGCAATTGTAAGTGGGACTGATTTCTTGATTTCTCTTTCTACTAATTCATTATTGGTGTGTAGAAATGCAAAAAGAATTCTATACATTGTTTTTATATCCTGCGACTTTGGAATTCATATATTTGTTCTAGCAATTTTTTCATGGAGTATTTTAGGTTTTCTACACAGAGTATCATGTCATCTACAAAGAGTGAAAATTTGACTTCTTTCTTGCTCATTTGTATGCCTTTTATTTCTATTTGTTGTCTGATTGCTGAAGCAAAATGTCCATTGACTGATGCATGGATTATGAAGATGTGGTAATAGGGGAGCCTGGGTGGCTTAGTAGGTTAAGCGTCTGACTCTTGGTTTCAGTTCAGGTCATGAGATCAGGTCATGATCTCACAGTTTGTTAGTTTGAATCCCCCATTGGGATCTGTGCTAACAGCACAGAGTCTGCTCTGGATTCTCTCCCTCTCTCTCTTTGCCCTTCCCCTGCCCCCTCTCTTTTTTTCTCTCAAAATAGGCAAATAAACTTAAGAAGAAAGAAGATGTGATGTATGTACATACAATGCAGTATTACTCAGCCATCAGAAAGAATGAAATCTTGCCTTTGAAATGATGTAGACGAAATTAGAATGTATTATGTTAAGTAAAATAAGCCTTTCAGAGAAAGACAAATACCACATGATTTCACTCATGTGAAATTTAAGAAACAAAACAGATAAACATAGGGGGAGGGAAGGAAAAATAAAATAAGATAAAAACAGAGAGGAAGGCAAACTGTAAGAGACTCTTTCTTACATTTTTTTAATGTATTATTTATTTCTGAGAGAGAGAGAGAGCGCGAGCGAGCAGGGGAGGGTCAGAGAGAGAGGGAGACACAGAATCTGAAACAGACTCCAGGCTCTGAGCTGGCAGTCAGCACAGGGCCCAATGCGGGGCTACACACTGAGGATTGCTGGAAGGAAGGTGGAGGGGATGGGCTAAACGGGTGATAGGCATTAAACAGGGCACTCGTTGTGATGAACACTGTGTGCTAAGTGTAAATGAGGAATTACTAAATTCTACTTCTGAAACCAATATTACACTATTTGTTAACTAGCTTGAATCAAAAGAAAATTTGGAAGAAAAAAAACAAAAAACAAACCCCAAAACCAGATGACCCTTAGGAGTTTGAATTGCACACCATTGAAAAAACCGTTTTATCAATGAGCTGACAGAAAATTAATTCTACAGTAAAATAAGTTGTGCAATTTCTGTATTCCCTATTTGGGGAATCATATTACAGGCTCAGAAAAGTCTGGCAGTTTTTCCCTGGAGGACTAACCTGCGTTTCCCATTCATGTTTGACACCAAAAGTAACTTTTCTTTTACAATATAACCCTAGCACAAATATTTCATAGAATTAGTATTCTGAGAAATTCAGTTTGGGAAATGTTGATTTTTATTCAGAATGTTGAGACCTCAATTATACCTTGATTCAGGTTTGGGGATGGTTCAGAATAATATTATAAACCATAATAATAATAATAATAAACACATTAAGTAACATTTGTAGAATATTGAATTTTTCTCTCAGGTGGCATATTTAGAGAACAGAAATCTTAACCGACTTCCTCTCTCCTCCCCTTATGCCATTCTTTTCTTTTGTCAAAGTATTAATGTTAAAAACATTTGCACATCACAAGTTAGTATATATTTCACTTATATACCAAAATATGAATATGCAAGTTATTCATCATGGGGCCTTGGGCCTAAGTGGGCTTTTCAAAGTTAGTAGGAGTTATTTTCTTTGTGACCTAAATTTGCACCGATCTGTACCACTCTGTCTTAAGTCTGACCATTTATATCTTCATATCATACTTGTGCATCTCTTATCTCACAAGATGAATAGTTCCATGAAAGCAATAAGTTTCTGTTTCACATGCATTGGATTATTACTACTGTATTTCTGTAGCTCATCTTATGGCCTGATGTAGTGTAGGCCTGCACAACTTACTTATTGAAGAAACATATTTTTGGAAAATTGATTCCTAAAATTTTAGACACTATTCTATCTTTTAAGTGACAACTTTCTTATTCATTAGAGATCCTACTTGCATTTATTCAGTTAGAAACCTGTGATGAGAAAGGATGACTCATGACATCTAAAAGTCAGTTTTTTATTTAGTAGAAGGAATTTGTGCAGGAAATTATTCTCTTCTTTTTATTGTTTCCCATATTCTAGGAAGAGATTGGTTTTATATTTTTTGGTAAATAAAGGTTAAAGTTATGCATTGTTCTGCTGTTTAAGAATCTTAGAGTATATCCCACATTACAACTGACCAAGAAGGAGATATTCAGATTGTGCCAAAAGGCAGAACCATCCATTTATATGCCTCAGCTTTTTTTTTTTTTTGGCCATGAATAATCAAAGGATATCAGGTCAGGGGCACATGGGTGGCTCAGTCAGTTGAGTGTCTGACTTCAGCTCAGGTCATGATCTCACAGTTTGTGGGTTCAAGCCCTGCATCAGGTTCTGTGTAGACAGCTAAGAGCCTGGAGCCTATTTCAGGTTCTGTGCCTTCCTCTCTCTCTGCCCCTCCCCTACTCATGCTCTGTCTCTCTCTGTTTCAAAAATAAATAAACTATAAAAAAAATTTTTTTAGAAAAAGGATATCAGGTCATAATGTGATTGCTTAAATATTTCTGTATGTCTTTCAAACATTCAGTAGGATGGCAAAAATATAATGGTTGAGTTGATGGGAACTTCTAGTTGATGAAAATTTCTTCAAGTTTTATCTATAGACACTATCTAGATAGTGTTTTATAGTTTTATCTATAGACACTATCTCTGGGTGTCCACAAAGACACCCAGATAAAAGATAAAAGAGGGTGGCCACAAAGGCTCTTGTCATATATAAAAGATATATATGAGGGTGGCCACAAAGGCTCTTGTCAATACAAAAATGTGGAGGGAAGGTGAGACTATACATACAACACTGCCAGCTACTGACGTTTCCCTTTTACAACTCATTATTGCCAATGCTAAGTATCTATTACCTTTGATTATATTCTCTCTTGATTTGAGAAAATAAGCCTTGGGGGTTTTGTATATATATATTTTTTTCTGATAAATGATCTCATGTCAGTAGAGCTTGATTGTGTTAAATAAACACACACACGTACACACACACACACACACACACATGCATTTATACACCCACCTATAAAACAAACCATCTCACAATTTCACTTATTGGATGTTAACTTACTTTAAGTATTCATTTCTTGAAAAAAATTCTTAGTTCTATTTCAAGAGGCAGTTCATTTGTGTTTTAAATTATACGCCAACAATTCTTGCTGGAAAGGAGCAAGAGAGTTATTATAAATAAAAACTGACTCATAAATATATTGACCCAACATCTAATAACATTGACCTACTTGCAGTGTGTATTTAATTAAAATAGCATGAGACAGAACAAAATTAACCTCAGAGAATAACCAAAGCAAATGGCTGTAATAAATGCAATTACCTATTACTATTGTTATACATCATTGGAAGATTTTCATCAATATCTTATGAAAGATAATTGCCTAATAAAATTCAGATGTAAAATATTTCCCCATGATTATTTATTTTTTTAATCTCCACGATGAGAGTTGGTTTTTGTTTTTGTTATTTCTTCAGGCTGAACTTTTTTGATGTTGTTTACAAAGGAGATATTTGAATGATTAAATAAATCTACACACACAACGAAGGAAGATGGGTCACCTGAGAAGATATAAAGAATATCACTTAAATTTAAAAAGAAGGCAGAAAAAGTTGTCTTTAAACTTTCTAACAAGGAAGAATGGAAGATAAGCACAATTGCCATAGAAAATATAGGTGGGTATAACTATTGGGTATGAAACAAACATATTTAACAGCTCAGTTCATTTGCATTCCCTAAGTGTAGCACTGGAATAATTTGACATAGCTTTAACATTACATCAGCAGGGGCGCCTGAGTGGCTCAGTCAGTTGACCGTCCAACTTTGGCTCAGGTCATGATCTCACAGTTCGTGGGTTTGAGCCCCACAATGGGCTCTGTGCTGACAGCTAGCTCAGAGCCTGGAGCCTGCTTCAGATTCTGTGTCTCCCCTCTCTCTGACCCTCCCTGGCACAGGCTGCTTCTCTCTGTTAAAAAAAAACTTAAAAAATTACATCAACAAAGAGATACTACCAGAATTTAATAAGAGAAAAAGAGAAAAAGGTTATGATAAAAGCTTTTGATGTTGATAAGTTTAGATTCTTTTATTCTGATGGTAGATCATAGCATTCTAGGGCTATTAAACGCTATATATTTTTTTCATAGTTCATAGGCAGTTCTGAAACCTCTTCTTAAGAAAAATTCACAAGAAAATAAACTAAAGCATTTATAACATCATGTCTTATTGGTGTGAGAATTGTAAGTGCTTTTGCTATCATGTAGGTTTTTGCTCTTTTCTAGATGAATATGCGATTACATATTAGAATGTAGAAGGGTAGGCAAGTTGGCCACTTGGTTGTAATTATTATATAAATGGATGACGTTTCACCTTTCAGGACAAAAGCAAAATTGCTAGAAGAAAAGTAACCCTTTAAATGTCTTGAAACAGCTCTTGCACAGTTATTTTAGACCAACTGCAAGCAGGAGAGATGAGTCATCATCTGGAGCTCAGGAGCTTGTAGGAGGATTCAAGATTCTCCTTCGCAGAACACACTCAAAACATCCCAAACAGGGAAAATATTACATTTGGAAATGTATTAGTACTATCAAAATATTTCTTTAACTGTATAACAACAGAAGTGACAGTAGTGCTACTTCTGCAGCATTTTAAAATTAAAAGTTTTAAGGTGGTGGTGAGAGGATTAAGAAAACTCTTATTTCAAGAAGAGGTTGCACAGGAGATAGTAATGCCCCAATGTTAGGAAAAGCAACACTGTCTTCCAAAGGGGATTTTGTCTCTCTTTCTACTGAAAACCTAGTCCATAGCATGGTGCCTTGAACGTAGTAAGGACACAAAAAAAAAAAGTTTGTTGTTTGACAGCATCAACCTACCTTGACAAAGTCAGATTGTGACCATATTGATCTCATGGATTCTCCTTCATGATATTTTGGTCATGCTTCACATTTTCTAGGAGAAGGCTAAAATATTAGTTGACAAGCTATGACGAGAAGGACTGGATCTAGAGCCCGGACCCAGAGAAATCTGAAGGAGGGAATAATAGTAAAAATGTTTTAGTTTCCAGGCACAACTCCAGGCATTTGTTATTCTCTTCACTTACATTGGGAAATAGATCCCTGAATAAGCTTCACTTGCTCGATGACAATAAAAAGAACAATAATTATTCAAGAACATGATGAGAATTATCCCTGGTTCTGGGGGATAGTATCTAGAAGAAGTTTCTAAATCAAGTGGTATAAAGTACAGACATCTCTTTATGGTTAGCTTCTTGGGCTTTGTTTCTAACTCCAGCTCCTGGGGAAGAAAGCTGAAGAATGCATAGAGTACATGGGAATAACATTTTGGGAATCTTGCCAAAGTTTTGGGGTTACCATGCTACAGCTTGTCAATTGCTTTTAATTACTTTTTTAAAATAATTGTTTAAAATATCTTATTAAATTAAAAACCCAGCATGTAACTATTTCTCTGTACATGTGATTCAGATGCTTATTATTGAAAGTATTCTACGTATCTTCCTTACATACATTTTGTAATTATTTAGAAAATGTCTTTGCATATAAATCCAATCTTATATATCTAAGTTTGAAAATAGAATTAATGTAAAATGTAGTTTGTGTCATTAAGAAAGGGAGGTTCTTAGCTGTTAATAGAAAGCAAAACCACATAGAAAACAATCTTTCTCAGCTAAAAATATATGATATATTGCCCTTTTTGGTATGATGAGTATTTTTCTTCCATGAGTTTCCAAATCATATTATTTCTTTGACCTCATTAGTTTGCTTTGAGGCTTATTAAATTGAAGACGGGAGTAGGCACAAAGTTGCTTTTTAATAAGATCCTAGCAGTTTCCTCATTTGAGTTTTGAATTTACACTCCAGTAGCAAGAATGGAAATCTTTGGTATTGCACATTGGACTCTTCATAGTTTAACAAAATTCACATAACTTAATGAAATTAAAAATATAGATTTTCTCTGTTGTGGATTTTTCATGACCATTGTAAAAGTCTAGAGTAAGCAAAGGGATTTGAAATACTTTATTGTAATGTTTTAGTTTGTTTTAAATTTGAATGAACCAAGGCAAGAATCTTAAAATATCTTTTAAAGTGAGCTCACAATCTTTTCTTTATGATGTCTTTACTGAGCCTTCCTGTTGGCCCTACATCTGTGTGAGTTTCCAAGGGCTGTCATAACAAATGATCACAAACCGGGTGGCTTAAACAACAGGAATTTATTTATTCTCTCACAGTTCAGGAACATAGAACTCTAAAATCAAAATGTAGACAGTTACTTCCTTCTGGAGGCTTTGAGTGAGAATCTCTTGAATTCTTTTCTCCTTTCTTTTGGTAGTTGTCTGCCATCCTTGGCAGTGCTTGGGTTGTAGCTGCCTCACTTTGATTTCTGCCACTCTACTGGACTTCTTCCCTGCATCTGCATGTACTATGTGTCCTCTCTTCTCTTCATAAGGACAGCAGTCGCTAAAATGAAGGTTCTTCCTAACCTTACATGCCCTTATCTTAACTAATTACATCTGCAAATAACTTTTTTCTAAATAAGGTTACCTTATGAGGTTCCAGGTGTATGTGAATTTTGAGGGGACACTATTCAACCTTTACATTCTATGTTGTTTTTTCTTCTTTATGATTGAACAAAACTCAGACTCTTTTTTCTGGAGTAGATTTCTTCTTACCACTAAAAAAGTCTAGAGTACATTAAGTATACTGAGCCTTCCTGATGGTATAGGGCCTTGTCTTTGTATAACATCTTCTGTAGCATCACTGCACAAATCTATCTTATAAATTACCACTCCAAAACAAAATCATTTCCATTTCTTCTTTTTCCTCTAGAATGCAAGCTTTTTGAGGAAAGGGAGTATGCCTTGGCACCACTGAAATCTCAAGTTTTAGGACCTATCTGGCGCATAAAAGGCAAACTGTTGACATGGTTAATTTATTCATTCATTTAGTCTTCAATATTTATTGAATGCCTACATGTGCTGGCATAACCAGTATAGTAGATGTGAGAATGTATTTATGTATTTTGAATTATATACCTATTTTGCATCACAGCCCCATTTGAATATTGATTCAACAATTTCCTAGAAAGTATACATATGCATATATGGTTTATCATACAATTCCAGGGTTCATAGAATGCAGAGATTCATTAATTCTTTGTTAAAAATCCCTGGCATTGGTCCTATATAAGCTATTTATCTTGCTTTCATATTCTCACCCCTATTCAATACTCCCTAGAGTATTGCAAGACTACTCATAGTAATACTTGTTTTATCAATTAGAATACATTTGGCAGTAAATAATAGAGATTTTGAATAATATTGCTTTAAACCAGTTTAGTTTTTTTTTCTCACTTAAAATTAATTGTAGATATTGGCAGTTGCTGGCATTTTTTAAAGTTCCTCAATGACTTCATCCAAAATCTAACCCCTGAGTCTATGATCTCCCTTCTTAAGTCAGGGTATTAACTTTGGGTAGTATGACTTTATACAAAGATAGGAAGCAGTGGTTGGCTATGGAAGTAAGGGCCTTATCTTTTTTCCCCTCACATCAGTATGCAAAAATTCTTTCCTGTTAACAACCTAGCAGATTTCCAGTTCTGTTTAATTAGCCAGAAGAGAGAAACATGGAAACCCTTTGGTATAAGCAATGCTGGCAAATTAGTATCTATCCATGACCAGATTACATCGATAACGATTTATTTCCGAGGTTGGCTACATCACCTTGCAGAACATAATTAAGATTCTCTTAGCAAAGAAGATAGGTGAGACGGCTGTTGAGTAGATGAATAAGAGTGTCTGCCACACATGCATAAATCTTCAAAGGTTTGAAAGCATTTTCCAAAATATAGTCTAATCTAAACATCATACATGTAGCTCAACAGTCATTTCCCATTTGCTGCTGCTGAAACTAAGGCTGAGTAAATATCAACAGATTTGCCTAAAACTTAAAAAGTAAGTGGCTGAGCTGAGATATAATCTTTTAAGCTATTTTATATGTGTACATATTTTTTAGGATGTTCATTCACATGTCAGTAAGCATTCAAAAAAGATAATGATCCTTTTAAAAAAACAGTAGTAGAGAAAGGGTAAGGTTAAATCGAACTGAATGCATTTGAATTTTCAGGTCCATATTGCATGCACAGGGTTGATTCCCTCAACATGATAATGAAAAGAAGATAGGTCTAAATTAAGGGTATATTAAGTGAAGTTACAACTGAGTAAAACAAAGCATGAGAATCCCATGCCATTCATTGTCTTAAAGGAAAGATGCCTGGGAGAAATCTGTATTTAAATTCAGAGTTTCTTGTTTTCTCATCCTGAGATTGCAGGAAACAAAATATTCTATTGCCTGAAGATAGGAATAGAAATGCACCTAGTAACTTCTTGTCTAGAGCTGATCCTACCATAAAGTGTTGACCCCTCTGAGCACTTTGGTTATTGGAGAGGTTTAGAAAGATTTGGGGCAGTAGATATTAATATTTCTAAGTATTTTTCAAGAAAAAAATGCGTGTACATCATAGTTGATATTTACTCCTAATCAACATTCATTGATCCTTTTCTAGTAATCTCATTTGATTTCTCACTGTGGCACCACCATTCTCTCATATTCACTAGACATGGTCTTAGGCCTTCTGAGCCCACCTTCTTATTCCAGGAATTGTCAAGTGAGCCACAGCTGGCCAGTTAACATATTCTATCTCTTAGCCATTAGTATTTAGTTCTGGTTGGCAAACATGAGAGGAAAATAAGATAAATATGACCTTTTGCTAGAGCTAGAAGGAAAGATATACTATTTTTACACCAAGGTTGCTAAATTGATGGAATAAATGAGGCTGAATGATGACTTGGCAATTACTGTAAGTGGAAAAGAAGACAAGAAAGAGGGGCTCTCTTACTTATTGAATATCAGTTATATCACAGGCAGTATGTGAAGTGTTTTACATAGAGTATCTCATGTAATCTTTACACAAATCTTATAAAATCACCATATTTCCTCCATTCTCAGATGGGACTTAAAGAGATTAAGTGATTTGTCTAAGATTACATAGAACCAAAGCATAAATTTGAACTCAGATCTGTGGGATATGGAGATGGGCTACATTTGCCATTTCTGTCCATTCTTAGTATTGATATCTTAAAAGTATATTTATGCACGTGGCACAGTTATCACGATATGCTCAAATAGAATTATGTATAGCACAGTCATCCTATGTTATATTTTAAGACCTATACCAATCCTGATAGAGAATTGTATCTCTGATCAGAGATTCCTTCTGGCCATGACCAAATTGATGACTAATAAATATCTCCCCCTATAGCTTCCTGGGATAAGTGGACATTGCTAGTTGTCCTCCATGGGAAATTAATTGGATAGCATAGTTTATCACAACCACATCTAAGTTGGTGGTACCACTCTTCACTCACTTGCTTAGGACAAAAATTGGGCTTCACCCCTAATCATCCCTTTTCTCTCATTGTCCACATCCATTAATAATTATGTCTACTTTGCATCCAAAATATATACTGGATCTATTTTTCCCTGTCTACTCTGTTACCATCCTAGTCATGTCACCATTATCTGGTGAAAATAATGACAACCAATTTTTCCAGGATGATATCTCTGCTTTTTGTTGCTTCATTTAGTCCATTCTCCACAAAGTTGCCTTGATGATCTTTTAAAAATAGAAACCAGAATGTATCACTTCCCTGTTTAAACTGCTTCAAATGGCTTCCTACTGCAGTTAAAATAAATCCCTAGCTTATTGCCATGCCTACAAAATTAGTGTCTTCCTTGTACCTACCCCTAAACTTATTCCTTACCATACCCTTCCTTTCTCCTCCACCCTAGCAATCCTACCCCTTGGTTATTGTTTTTGTTGTTAAAGACTTATTTCTTAAGCACATTTAAGAGGTTATTTCTACTTAAGGGATTTTGCATTTACTGTTGGGTCTCTTTAGAATCCTCTGCTTGTTTTTACATAGTTGATGTTTACTCATCACTATTTGTCATCTTAAACATCACCCTTTATAAAGGACTTTTCTTAGCATCCTACCTAAAGTAACGCTGTATTGGTCACTTCCCTCCCATTAGCTTGTTTTTAATTTCTTCATAGAATTTGTCACTATTTACAGTGATCTTACTTATGTATTTGTTTACATTTTCTTGTCTTCCTTACCTTCCAGCTACTCAAGCTCCAGTAGACTTAAATCCTCATGAAGTGCAGGAGCTTTATCTGCTTTGTGCTAACAGCATTGTCTGGAATGCAGGATGTGCTCAGTAATATTTACTGAATGAATGAACCAGAATTGTAATAAAAATTAATGTACCCAGCATGAAAAGTGGACTTAATTCCATTTGTGAATATTTGTTTTTCCTTTTCTGTATTAATTTTTTCTACTTTGGAGGCAAGTGGAAACCAGCCATCTAAGAAAGCCACAAAACCCTGGAGAAAATGTGGTTGGTTGGGAAAAAGGCAATAGATTGACTTACTCATGTATTCTGTCTCCTTGAACCCAAACATCCTATATAAAAATCAAGGAAGAAAGCTTTTTGTTTGAAAATGAAGTCCCACAGTAGAGATTAGCATGTTATTGACATTTGTACCCCAAATCACTTTCCCAGAAATGAACAACCACCAAGGGTGAAGGACAAAGGGTCGTGTAATTTCCATCAGTAGCAGACACCATACTTAATTTTATTCTTGGCTCGAATACACTGGTGAATTTTAAAATAACGCATTCAATAGAAAATATCCCCTGCTCCCAAAAGAGTATATATAGGATAGAAATAAATGTTTCATAAAGTCTAATAGGCTAGACTATATCTTGCTATTTACACAATGCTAAAGCACAATATTTATTTGTTTCTGGATTGCCAAAAAAAAAAGAATTTTTTGTCAACAAAATGAATTATTAATTATAAATGGGTATCTTGTTCATGAAGACAAATGTCTCAAAGTAAATTAAAGATAATTAAAGCTATTGTGAGTAATTATATTACTAATCTGTTTGCTATACAAAATTTACCCCAACTACTCATGGGGTTTTCTGTAGAAATAATATGAAACAAGTAGATACATGGTTATGCCAATGCTGCCCAGAACTTTCAGTGATGACAGATATGATTACTATCTCCAAAATAGTAATCATTAGACACATGTGACAATGGAGCTCTTGAAATGTGGCTAGTGTGACTGCAGAAATGAATTATAAATTTATCTTTAGTTTTAATTTAAATAACCACATGTGACTGGTGGCTTCTATATTGAACAGCAAAGGCAGATACTAATATCCTTAATGAACTAACTATACATAGAGATCTGTAGAGTATGAATTAAACTCTCTAGAGAGATTAGGTGTTTTATTGGCAAAGATAATGAAATTACTTTGTTTTTAATAAAGCATTGGCTCCATTTTTCAAACCATCATTACCTTGGTAGGACAGGTGAGATCATTAGGTACACTGAAATGGCAGTAGGGGAGAATTTGAAAGCAGATTTTTTTTTTTTTTTACAAATAGTTTATTGTCAAGTTGGTTTCCATATAACACCCAGTGCTCATCTCCACAAGTGCCCACCTCCATGCCCATCTCCCTCCTCCCCCCCACACCCATCAGTCCTCAGTTTGTTCTCATCATTCAACAGTCTCTCATGGTTTGCCTCTCTCCCTTTCCCCCACCATTTCCCCCCTTCTTCTCCCCCATGGTCCTCTGTTAAGTTCCTCCTAATCCTCCTATACGTGCAAACATATGATATTTGTCCTTCTCAGAAAGCAGGAGATCTTTTTAAGATTAGTGGAGTCATATATGCTAATTTTAGAATCTAACCTCTCACAACACAGCTAATAAATCTCTTAAATTAAGATGTAAAAGCTTAATGTTAATATTGGTTACACAAGCTTTCAGGGACAAACGCTTTAAATTCCTACTGACTCCCTTTACCTCACCCTTATTTACTTCCAGGGATTTCATAATTTTATTGCAAGCAGAATGATTTGATATGTGTATGTGTATATACACACACTTCTTTTTGTTATTTCCTTGGTCTGCTTCAATGTTTCTCAAATTTTAGTGTGCAAACAACTTTCTTCACCAGGTGGGGTACACAGAATTGTGTGTACTGTATTTAATAGGTAATTTAAGGGCAATTTTTACATAATTGATTTTGCCTTCTCTGCTGACTTGACTAACTCCTGTGTGACTCATCTACCTCTCTCAGTGTTAATCCTAGCCTTGTTGTTTGAAATTTTTTTCCCCCAAGGTTGTGAAACAGATCAATTCAATACTGCTTCAACTATACTTAAAGCATTAAAAAAATATCCTCAGTTATCTGATTTTTCTAAGTATTTTTATGCTCAAAGGCCTAATTGCTAAAAGCAGTTTGAAATAACCTAATAAATTTTAAGCATATGAATACTGAGTGATAATATCTATTTCTATCTTTTTTTCATGTTTTCCAGGCCAACAGAAGCTGTACATTTTTAGAGTCTTTTCAAGGCCAACTTATGAAAAAATATTCTTTGAAATTTTAATTACAGAAAAGTGAATGGTCCCTTTTCCAATCTTAGAATTTTCTAGACAGGTTTCTTTTTCAAGAAATTATTTTGAGAGAGGCAGAGAACGAGAGGAATACAAGTGGGAGAGAGGCAGAGGGAGATAGCAGAGAGAGAACCTCAAGCAGGCTCTGCACTGACATATTAGTGGATTGTGGCTAGAACTCACAAAGCATGCGATCATGACCCAAGCTGAATGCAAGAAGCAGCATAACTGACTGAACCACCCAAGCACCCCTAGGTAGCTTTCTTAATATTGCCTTACCTGGAAATCATATCAGATAGCTTCAAATTGCCTTAACAATTAATCTGTTCATATAAATTAGTAATACTTAAGTAGCATGCTAGAGACTATTGTACAAGCAAAAAAAAAAAAAACCCAATATTCTCAACACTTAGGTATTAATTGTTTTAAATTTTAGATAGAAAGAGAGAGCCAGCAGGGGAGTGGGCAGAGAGAGAAAGTTTTAAGCATGCTTCATACTCAGTATGGAGCCCAACCTGGGGCTCCATCCCATGACTCTGGGATCATGACCTGACCCGAAATCAAGAGTCTGACACCACCTGATGCCTGAGCCACACAGACACCCCAACATTTAAATATTTTACAATATAGTTGTGGCCACAAGCTACTCATAAGTGAAATCAATATGAATGATTAATGTTTCAGAGTGTGATTTATAAATTGTAATAGTTGTAAATCAACTATTTTACAAATCTACTTGTGTCAAAATATTTAGATGCTTTGTGATTTTTGACAAGCAAATACTTGTAAAACTTTTCACAGAATGGCAATTAAATTTTCATCAACACATAAAATATATTTGGTACTTATGATACACACGTGTGTGCACATTCAGACACACACACACAGACAGAGAGAGAGAGAGAAGGAGAAGAATGTGAAACTTGATATCTTTCAGTGGGAATGTTTTATCTATAGTCTTAGAGATGGAAGTTTACCAGGATCCTATACTTAGGAGAATTATTTGGATGATTCATTAAATGAGAATAGCCTATGTCTTACCATCGTTATTAAATCTACAGTAATGTTACAATTCTACATACTTAACAATGCTTGCATTGTTCTTTTGACACAGTCTTAAATTCTGATAGTGTTCTATGAAAATGTGCTCAATATTTAAGAAAAGTAACTATTTCTTAATGTTTTGCATCTATGACTAAACTGTAAGATGGGTAAAAGACATAGTTTCTCATGTTTCTGCTGAATTCTAAGAGTAAGCACATAATACATATTGCGTCTTCCATGCCCATCTTCAAAGGTTTCTATTCCTTAACTACAATTGTACTCATTTCCTAATAAAATTAATTTTGATGTATTAGTGTCTTGGGTAAGGTCCTATTTTTGAATTGCTTCCCAATTGACCTCTGCAAATATTTATTGAAAACCCAGTAAATATCAACCACCTTGTTAGCTATTTACAGATGTTCTTACAGAGTTCATAGTAGAGTAAGGGATGTTAGTTAGCCTTCCATTTATTCTTCTATAGTCTTATTATCTTCTTTACAACTTGATTTATAAAACTACCATAAATATTTCTTGAGCACTTAGTAGAAGCTCAATAAATGTTTACTGAATAAAAGATAACATAATTGTGTGGAGTACTGTGCTGAACATTGTAAAAGATCAACGACTTTGGCTGAGTGTTGAAGTGGAAGTCTGGAACTGCAAAGTATATTAAGAAGAGAAAAATGTCTTTCATGTAATATCAGAAAATATAATTTCTCCTCTCCTCCAAAAATACATAAGAGAAGAGTAAATCTAACTGAATGGAACTTGAATATGGTTTCAAGAATCAAACTTTTACTCAACTGAGAGGCTGTGTGTTTCAGGTTATCATCTTTAGCACCCAGGAATCAGATTGAGCAGAATAATCACATCAACACTCCCTATGTTCTTCTGCCCCAGTAACTATTATGCAGTTAGGTGTCCCTCAGCATAACCCGACTTGTGTGGAATTGCTGCTCTTCAAGACAGATTGAAACTTTACTGCTGGGATGAGTGCACTGTTAGACTGTTCCAAGGGAAATGCTCCTCCAAGGGAAATGCTCCTCCAAGGGAATAAGAGCAGCAATGCCCTCTTCGTTGGTTGGGCTAGTAAGGAAAGATGACTTTATGGTTTTTTAAACATCTTTGGAATTTTTTTAGGCTAGAGAAAAAAATTAGTCCTCAATGAAAAAAGAATGCTGTAGAATACAGGACAGCACATATCAAATACACCCTTTCCTCTCTCTGAGTAATCCCACATTTTTTCATTTGTACAACCCTTACCAATTCGTTAAGAATTTGCATCTACTGACATTGATGAGGACTGTCACTCACCAGGGTACAAGCAGCTCTACATTTAACCGTTTTACTGTGGGCTGGAGAAAGGGAAGACAATGGTATCAACATGGCAAAGGGGATATAAGAGAACATGTGGTATGACTCAGTAAACTAGATTTCACAACACATTAGCTTCAGAAGCAAGCAGATTTCAGGCTATGGAATGGTAACTCATATTGCTCTGATCAAGAAAAATGGTAAATATTTTCTCATGCTGGGAGGAAAATAGAGTTTATCATTTAAAATAGTTAAATCACTTAGGACCATGTTCAGGCCCAGAGCACTTCACTGTGGATAACCTAGACATAAAGAGCATCGTTTCTAAATTAGGGATTGTTGAATTGTCATAGAGTATGAAAATTAAGCATGAATGAGATGCTTCAGCACCATCAAAACCTAAAAATTATTCATAAGTGAATATAAGTACATGGAAACTTCAAAAATTACTTTGGGTGAATTTTGCAAGGAATTTGGTTTCTCATGAGTGTGGAAGGGGTTTTGGAGCCCATCAAAATTGGATAGTATGTTCAAGAGCTATTTGGATGTGGAGATATTAGAATAATATAGGAACAATATAGAATAACAATTCTTATCTCCACACTTAACCTGTTGAGTTGCTTTCCTGTGAAGTAGGCTAATCTGGGCTACTTGGGCCACGTTGTCTTCTTTGGTTCATTGGTATTTCTAGCCGACAAGCATTTTATGCAGATCTGCCACAAATAAATGGTACCACTTCTACTTTTCTGACTCACACCAAGAAACATGAAAACACAAGAGAATTTTGGTCATAGTGAACAGGAAGACAACAGACACAAGTGTCAATGTTACACAAAGGAGAATTCTCAGCAGAAAGAGTGAGAGCAGGAGAGCATTTACAAGGCTTCTAAACTTATGGGGAATCAACTGAGGTAATAAAAAATTACATCCAGAAAACACCTGGTTTGATAACCAATTCACAGTGGAAGGAAGAAATGTGGCAAGAATAACAAGTAAAAGATAATATTTTGACTTTGTTAAATGATAAGATAAATTTAATATTTAACACATTCCAGATGTCCTCCAAGAATATAATGCTCATTTTTCAAGTAGCATTTTCAAAAACATTTGAAAATATCTGAAGATATTAAGAAAAAAAGCAACCGTAATACTAAAGAACATACTTCTTCTTCACAAATTTCTTGGTTCTTGAGGACCTGCAAGAATTTCTCCTAACAGTCCTAAACTGAGGAATGTTTGCTCTCAACTCTATCCTCTGTGGAGATATTGCTTTTTTCATTTTTTTATCAGCCACTTAATGCTTCTTGGAAAATTAATAAGTATACTTTCCTCAGCTAAAAAATGGATGGGAAATTTACTTACTACTGTAACTTTTGCTACATTTGTACCTGTTACTTATCTCCAGAAAATCTTGATCTTTTGTTTGTTTGGGCTGGAGTCTGGACATGGGTACTTTTAAAAAACTCCTCATAGGTTTTTTTTCCATATTGTATTATGGTTGAGAAACATTGTCTCAGGGGAAAACAATTTTGTTTGGCTTTATAATCCATAAAAGTTTTCAGTGTTGCTGAATTATACCTCTGTATGGTTTAAATTGTCAGAGACATGGTAGAGAGAAATCCCTGAAAGATGAATCTTAAACCATTTGTATATTTGTATAGAAGAATCTTTAAAACCTATAAAACATGATCCGCATTCAGTTCTCAAAGGTCAAATGTCAGAATAGTTTTTAAGTGTATCTGTCTCAATCATTATTACCATGTATTAGCATGAAAAGTTATAGAAACATAAGGTTCACATGAAATATATCTTGATTTGACCATATTAAACAGTCTTTTGTAAGAAATGTTGTTTCCATTTTACAATAGAGGAACTGAACAGAAAACATGTTGGCTAGAAGCTAAATAATTCATCTCTTTCGACCCCACTATGATTCATGAACTGCTTTAAGACCTGCTTTGCTGGAGAGAAACCAGCTTCATATTGACATAAACCTATAGGAGAGGCTGATATTGGGAATGAATGCAAAATGTTAATTAGAAAAGCAGATGGGTAATATAAGCAGAGCAGAAATTAAATGTCACAAAGCAAAACTTTCTAAGTTTAGAGACAGAAGCATTTACATTTAATATGACTTCTTCTTCTGATTCTTAAATACTTTCCCTAATCACTTGTCTCTTAATACATGATTGCACTTGACTTTTTAGCACACCTTGGCTGATTAGCAAACTGGCTTCATCAGGAGGAAAACGTGTGTATTTTCCAAAGGAGAGAGGCTGCAAGAGCATCCAAGAAAAAGAAACTATGTTTGCCTTGTTAATTTTCATCATGGAGTGAATGAAAAACAGCATGGACACAATATGGTCAAATTCCTTTGAAGATTCAGCCACTTCACTCCTGCCATGCTCTGCTGGGACTCCAAAGGTATCTTAATGACGTTTTCAATTTATTCTGTTGGGATACTAGCCCTTTATGGAAAAACACTTTGAATGTAGCTCTCTGCTCTAGCATCAGGAATTCTAATCACAGTCAAGGTATATAAAGTTCATCGACTTTGCAGAGAAAGGAGAGCACTATTTCATGAGGAGGAAAATAAATCTCTCTGGAGAATCCCCAAGCAATTTACCAAAGTTTAATAAGCCTTTTGTTGTGTTTTAAATAGGCTCTGCTACTTTATTACTCTTAATCATAAATATACATTAAAATTTATTTAAATAGTCACAGGGATGCTCTGAATTAAAGCAAGTTTTGAAGAATAATAGACTGTGAGTTCCTTTACTACACAAAAAATATTAAATTATTACTTCAAGGATCTAAATATTTGCATATAGCATGTAGTCCAGAAATACATTTTCAAAAATTCCATGTTTTTGTAACTACTTTGTTTTGCAAACATTTAGAAGCATTGTATACATAGATTGTTAGAGAGCTTACAGAGGGTATATTTACATATAGGGAAAGACATACACACACACACACACACACACACACACACATCATTATACCATAGGGAGGTTTTCACTGTCCTCTAAAGTTCAAGAGAGTTTGTTGTTGTTATTGTTCTTACTGTTTTCCCAATGTTTTAGCAATAAAGTGATCCTATCTTCTGCCATGGTTGAGGCAATAATCTAACAAATAGAAGGAGTGAGTGCATCAGAAATATTATGACAAAAGAAGGTTGCTAACCTTAAATTTGAGTTTATGGTCAAACAGCAAACAGTTATCATTGCTTTCCAACAGTGAACTCTCAGACTGGTATGTGTGGTGGGCCCTATAACATTTCTCTGCCTGAAGATCTATTTTCCCTTTATTGTAGAATATCACAAATTGCTTCATCAAAAATCCCATTAGCCATATGCATCAAGCATGGCTCTTACTGTACTGTGAACTTGGCTGCCCTCTCTATTTATATTAGTAATATCTTGAATCCATCAACCTAATTTGATTTAATTTTCAATTCTCAATTTATATTATGTATTACCTGATACATTGTAGGCAAGTCCAATATAGGCTTACTAGTGTTAAAGCAGGTTAGTTAGTCTTTAAAATTGCAAGGAAAATAAATTGTGAATGATTTTAATATAAAATAAATTTATATAAGGATACTGGTAAGTTGCAGGTCAGTTATCCAATTATAAGTTCTCTCTTTTGCTCCATATTTTTATTATGTGCAATCTTGAGGTGACTTTAAACAAAATACTCCATGCCTGACCAACCAAGAGATGGACATGAACCCCAAGTCTAGGTTTTTCTCCAGAGAAATTGAATTTCAAGAATTTCATAGAAGAATGGCATATATATATATATATATATAGTTGTTGTTGTTTTGCTAATCTGTGAAGAATCTGGGTGAACTGATACTGCTGATTTGTTACTTTAGTTGATGTTCAACTTCAATTTCTAGGAAAATTACGACATGTGCCACTGAATTGTATCCTTGCTAATCAAGGCCAAGACTGCTTTGGAACAACTGTATTATATATGATAAGTTCCATGATTCATTTAGAAAGCAGCAGCTGCTGAGAATGAAACCAAACCAAAATCTGCTCTAGTGAGGTCAAGTGAAATGGAAGATGATTGTCATAATTTATATGGTTTACATAGAACTTATTTTTTTAATTGTGGGATTTATGATTTCTTTTCTCTGCTTTAATGTGCCACATGGAATATAATAAAGTTTAAGTCACTGTCTTTCTCCAACTGCAGAGGTGGAGGGTTGGATTAACTCATAATCAAATTTTCTAAAAGAGCAGAGTTGGCTCTTCCTGTGCGTTCTAATTTACTTTTAAGGAGCACATTTCCTGCCCTACTGAATTTCATTTCTCCATTTATGTCGGTGGGTAGTTTAATATATATAGTACCTTCTAGAATCCAGTATCAGCATGTAGAACTTGTTGGCTGTTTTTTGCAATGTCTTTTACTTCTTCCTGTGAAGGCTGTGATGTTTAATTTACATTCCCCTTGAGGTAGGGGAAATTGTAGTCATTATACAACTGAGTTCCACTTGTCCTAAGCTTTTCTAATTTTTTTTTATGGCTTTCTTGGCTGCCTGAGGGCAGAATATGCCAGATTCATTTTGTTTCTAGGATCTTTCCCAGTCTCTTTCTTCCTGACTCTTCCTGAGACTTCTTGTTACTAGACTAGCTGGTATGTTTGTTTTGTTTGCCCTAAAGCCAAAGCATGATATATTGCCTTACCTATCAAACCAATTATACAGTGTTTAAAATCTTTAAGAGAAAGGTCTTTAAAAATATAGATGAGGGCTATAAATAGGGCATTTTAAAAGTTCATTTTGCTAAATGTGAGCCATCATTTAGCCAATTTGTTCTAGCACAAATTCCATTATGTGGTTGACGGATTGTTAGTGATTATTTGGCTTTCTTCCATCTGTCCAATGAAAGATACATGAAGAAACTAAAAATGACTGTTATTTATTTTTAATTCATTATTTTAAATGGAAATAGTTTGTAAATTCACCAAACTATAAGGTCATTTTTAGATTGCTGTGAGTCCATGTTATTTCTGTTTCCATCTGTTATAAAATATCTTTTGGATTGAATATGGCAGAGATTTATGGCCTTCAACCACATTGTAGCAATGTCCTCAATATTCTTTTTGAGTATTGGTTAAAACAACAATGGAATTTATAAGTTATTCATAAATTAAGTTTGTTTTGCTCTATATAATTTTTTTATGGATTAGAATATAAGATAGTTGTATAAAGAGCCAATCAATTATCTCCTGAATTTAATCCTTCTGTATTTAAATGCTCTAATTCAGAATCCAAATCATGTTTTTGCCTAAGAGAAAAGTATATGTCTAAAATCAGTCAAATATTTGTATTTACTGTAGACATATGCCTACTTGCATTTTTAATAGAGTAACTTCCTCAAATATATTTTTAAGGATATGTTGGTTTCATCTTTGCCTTTTTTAACTGAAGAAATATTTTCACATTTTTAGTTTTAAATACATTGAATACATATTTACTGAAGGAACACAAGATATACATGTAAAGTACAGAAGAATTACAGATTTAAGTTTTCTTATCTGAAACACAGAGAACAAATGAGTGAAGATGATAGATAGATAGATAGATAGATAGATGATAGATAGATGATAGAAACAGAAAGAAAGAGATAAGGTTTGTTGTGGTATGTGTCTGTGTTTTTAAAGTAACTTAAAAAGTTGTAAAAATAATACAATCTGGAATTATTGACTTACTTATTTTCCCATAAAAATGATATTTGTCTATGATAATAAATTCTGAAGAAATGATGAGGGAGTGGCCTGTCTGTTTCCCTACCTTCTCTTTATTTTCTATCCTTTTAAGAGAACAAATAAAACCATTCAATATATAACTGTTCCAATATCTGATTCTAGAATTTTTCAGGAGATTTCAAGATAAAGAATACATGGAAGCTGAGCTATAGCTGAGCCAAGTTAGAACATTTAAATATTTGAAGATTCAGTATTGCTCATGGTAATGCCATGCTTTGTATTTTTCAATACAAAAAGAAAGCTAAACTAGTTTTTTAAAAAAACATTTAATGTTTATTTTTTATTTTTGAGAGAGAGAGAGCATGAGCAGGGGAGAGACAGAGAGAGAAGGAGACACAGAATCTGAAATAGGCTACAGGCTCTGAGCTGTCAGCACAGAGCCTGATGCGGGGCTTGAACTCAGGAATCAGGAGATTATGACCTGAGCTGAAGTCTGAAGCTTAACCAACTGAGGCACCCAGGTGCTCCTAAACTAGTTTTCATATATCTCCATCTGGCAGTTTCTGGACCTAATTATCTATTAAAAGTTCCTTTTCTCTCATAGAACTCAAACCTCTCTTTCTGCTGACTTTTTCCAAAACGAAGAATTTAAAGATGCTTAAATATCTATTAACTTAAGCAAATATATATTCATGTTTAATTTTCTGAGGCTAATACCCCCAACAAGTCACCAGTTTCTTATTCTTCCCTCCTAGGGTCAAGATACTAAAAAACAAAAAGTCTCTAATTTTTCAGTTCATCTCTTTACCAAACATTAATCACATAATAATTTGTCTTCTGTACTTAATCCCAAATTGCATATGAACAATTTCCTATATATTAAACACAATGGTTGATTTTCATGCCTTATCTTGACCTCTCTTACCTATCTTACTTGTCCTCTCTACACTGTCACAATTGAGGAAAAAGACAACAACTTCCTCCTTGAAACAAGTTCTTTTGGCTCCTGTGACACTACACTTCCTATTCTTCCATTTCTTGCGGTGGATAGTTCTTTGTTTCCTTTTCAAGTCTTCTGACTTTGTCAGCATCAATATTACCCTGAAGTCTGAACTAAGCCTAATGTTCTCCAGTCTCTACACTCTCTAGGAAAACTCCTTTGCTCTAATGGCCTCAAAGTCGAAAGAATGATGATGATTCATCAGTGTTAATATCTAGATCTCTAGAGTCAAATACCTGGTATTTACTCTTGGATATTCTCTCATTATTCCTCCCCTCCCCATCCAAAAAACAAAACAAAACAAACAAACAAACAAACAACCCTGCCATTTCTCTCATGTCTTCTATTTCAGTAAGATTCTCATGTATACAGTTGCTGAGTGTATCTTCCTCCACTCTGGACAATTTACCCATTGCTTTTGTCTTTGATGTTACCTCTTCCAAGAACCTTTGCTGAGCCTCTAAATTTGAATTATGTGCTCTCCTGTGTGCTCCTGTGCCCATATAGCAACATTTTCTGACTAGTCTTACTAATCATGAAGCATGTTCTGTCTCCCTCACTAGACATAAAGCTATGTGAGGGTCAGGACTTTTCAGTGTTGTTTATAGACTTAGACTCCCCAGGATAGCACAAGTTCCTAGTGCATAGTAGGCTTCAAATAGTTCCTCAATAAATGAATAAAGGAGAAAATAGGAGGTAGAACATTTATAGCCAGTGAAGAGAAAGTATATGTTACCAGGAAGTTGATTTCAGATCCTACCAAAAAAGCACGATAGTAAAGTATAATTTTATTTGCCATATTTTTTTTATTGCATGCAACTGGAACACAAATAAAAGTGGCTGAAAGTAAAATCAAACAGACTTACACAAAACAGGGAGATTTTTGCCTTGAATTACTAAACAACTCCAGGTAGTCCAGTAGTAGCCAGATCTAGGGGCTCAAGTGATATCAAGAATAATTTCTCTCTCCATTTTTTGGCTCTGCTTTGTTTTGTTTTGGCTTTGCCCTGAGACAAATAATTCTCCAAGCTCAAGGTCTAATAGAGTCTCTCTTCTCTATGGCAAAAAAAAAAAAAAAAAAAAAAAAAAGTCCTGGAATTGAGCTTCATTAGTCTGAGTTGGATTATGTTTTTATACCTGAACTAATCTTTTAGACTGGGAATCTGATACTTTCTGATTTATAGGCATTAGTTACATACTCTCCTCTTGAGGAAGAGATACTGTCAGGTAGTTAAATTACATGAAATGAAGATGGGGGAAGATGGTTCTCAAATAAAATATGTTCTACAGATGGTCCATGACTTATCACAGTTTGACTTAGGATTTTTTTTGACTTTACGATGGTGGGAAAGTGGTAGTATTCAGTTGAAACCATACCTCGAATTTTGAATTTTGATATGCTCTCAGGCTAATGATATGTGGTACTCTCTCTTGATACAGTACTCCCTCTTGATACCGGGCAGTGACAGTGAGTGGGGGCTTCCAGTCAGTCATGGGATCACAAGTACAACTAATCCGAACCATACAACCATTCTGTTTTTCATTTTCAGCTATAGTATTCAATAAATTACATGAGGTATTCCATATATTATTGCAGAATAGACTTTGCATTAGAAGATTGTGTCTGACTGTAGGCTAATGTTAAGTGTTCTGAGAATATTTAGGACAGGCTAGGCTGAGCTATGATGTTTGGTAGTTTAGGTGCATTGCATGCATTTTTGACTTACAGTATTTTCAACATATGATGGATTTATCAGGATATAACTCCAATTTAAGTCAAGGAAGATCTGTATTATTAGTAGAAGTGGGAGTGGATTCTTTGCAGGCAGAATTAGTAAATCAGTCACTTGTATAGATGGGGCCACCAGACACATTATTCATTTTAATGACCTATATTCATGGGGAGGGGAATTCTAAAATCCCCTAAAGCTGGTTCTCACCTTTTAAAAACAAGTAAGCTCTTGGCTGCTGACTTTTTAATGGTATTCACAGTGTAACTTTACATCCCAATCCCACTAAACTAATCATTTGGCATCTATAATTTTATCCCAATGTTTTAAGAAACCAAGTACTATTAATTAAAAGTTAAAAATGAAATTTTAATAACTTTCTACCTTGGCATGGTGCATAAACCTTGAATTCTCCTCCTTCCTCCCAGTATTTTGCAATTGAGCAGTCACATACCTGTAAAAATAATTACTACAGTTGCAAAGCTCCATGCCCAAAGCATAGTAGTACCTGCAGGTCCACTGTGTAATCATTTCTGAAAGTTACAAAGCACATTAAAGTGAATTTCCCTCCTGGTTGTGAGGTGTCTACATATGTAGCTTAGGAAATGCAAAGCCAGCTACAAGGTATTTCTCCCTCCTCAAGGCAAAAGCAATTAGTATGCTAAGAAGCACGTGTCCTTCTAGGTCATTTCAGTTGCAAAATTCTTGCAAGGGAAGCAAGCTGTCTTTTTAAAGATAAACAGAACTTTTTGTGAATAGAAAAGAGCAACAATACTCTTAAGTTTCTGATACAAACACACATGCACACCTACACACACACATGCACACTCGAACTTGGAATTTAGAAAAACCACACAATTCATAACATTTCTGAATATACCCACTGTCATTTGTACTGAGCTATCTTTTTCTAAGTAACTATAATTGATATTCATCTTAGGAAATGTTACTTTGAAACACCATTTTAAACGCGCAACATACTTAGGCTATAATTTTGTGGGACATCTAGGTTAATGAACATGCCAGTATCATTCTAGCCTTTGAAAACATGCTATTTAGAAAGGGAATAGATATCTTTCTTGCTAGGCTTTTTATGGTTTCCAAGAGGAAACATGGCCAGATTTTCTTTGTTGCTGTGGATTTATTGCAAGGACACGTAGAAAGGAAAGTAGCAGGGGAAATAGCCTTGGCACTTTAACATTTATTCTGGATCTCAAAATTCCCAGCTAGCACAGGTAGCCTCATAAAGAACTGGGAACCTGAGCTCAGCATTATTCAAAGCATCAGGTCTGAATCCTTGTAGCCTGTGCACCTGTAATTTATATTCCCTAAAGAGAGGATCTTGTTAGTGTAATGTGACACTTCAGACAGCATTTATTTTCCTCAATACCCAATCTTCACAGAGTAACTTTGGTTTAGGCACTATTCACTGGTCCCACCAAAGAAAGCAGGAATCTTTTGCTCGTGCTGTACATATAACACGAGCAAGGAGGAACCACTGGGAACTACTTTCTCAAAAGAAGCATACTGTGTAAGATCATAAACTTTGGCATAAAACTGGATTTTTCTCAAAATTACTCTTTTTTTCAAAATTGCAACTTACAAAATATTTTGAAGCCTCAGAGTATTAGTTAGGGTTGGCTAGGTTATGTTGTGGTAACAAATAAGGCTGTAAACTTTAGTTGCTTAACACAAAGATTTATTTCTTATTTATTTAATCTCTTGCAGATCAGTGACTAGTCCAAGGTAGCTGAACTCCACAAGTAATTCAGCAAACCAGTGTGATTCCATCTTGTGGCATCCCTCTTGTCAAAAGGCTTCCAGAGGAAGGAAGAGCTTATCAAACTCATACCCATTCTAAATATTTGGAGTAGTGCCCACCAATTCTGCACATAGTTTGCTGTCCAGAACTAGTCCCATAGCCCTGCTCCCTCTGGGTACACTGGGAATTAAGAGAAGCACATCTGTGAGTGTGAAATTTTTCTGTCACAATAAATTGTCTCATGTATAAAATGGACATGCTCACAACAGTGTGTAGGAGTGTTACACATTAGTGTTACGTGGTAGACTAGGACCTGTAAAACAAATTAAATTTTAAATCTCTCCTGTGCTTGGCACACATAGTTAAATAGCAAGTGCTAAAGGATAGCCTCCATTGTCATTATTTCCTCAAAAAAAGAGCTACTGGTGTGGACATTTCATAGTTTGTAGACTTGTTCTGTGGTACACTGTAACTTTTAAGGTCACTTCAAAAAANAACTGAGGACTGATGGATGTGGGGGGGGGATGGGCATGGAGGAGGACACTTGTGGGGATGAGCACTGAGTGTTATGTGGAAACTAATTTGACAATAAACTATTTGTAAAATAAATAAATAAATAAATAAATAAATAAGTAAACTTAAAAAAAAATAGTCATAAGTTTCAGATACATTTTATCTTCCTGGTGATTTAACTTTAACCCCAATTGACTGAGATTTGAACAATAGCTGACTCTATCATAGTAACTGAAAACATATTTTTTTTCAAAATGAAGCTTAGTTCAGGAGTACAGGTACTCATATATTAGGATCTGCTCTAGTTGTTGGGGATCAGGACACATTTAATCAAAATTTCATAATCATTCCACAGATTTAAGAGGCTATATTCAGGATGCTTGGGTGGTTCAGTTGGTTAAGTGTCTGACTTCTGCTCAGGTCATGATCTCACAGTTTCTGGGTTTGAGCCCCATGTCAGTCTCTGTGCTGACAGCTTGGAGTGTGGAGCCTGCTTCGGATTCTGTGTCTTCCTCTCTCTCTCTGCCCCTCTCCTGCTCATTCTCTCTCTGTCTCTGTCTCTCTCTCTTTCTCTCTCTAAAATAAACATTTAAAAAAAGGCTATGTTCATATCAGTCCAATGAAACATGTTTATTTTGTGCATGTAATTGTATCATAGGAGCTATAAGGATGACTAAGATACATTCATGACTTCAAAAACTTCAAATATTGATGAATAGGTAGAACAAACATAGGCATAATCAGAATACATGTAGATTAAGCTCCAGGTATCAGCAGGAAGATGGAATATCCAGTCAGGCAGCCTAGGAAGGTGACCTAAAAGAAGGTTTTGAGATGATGTCAGTGGATGTGGAGGATTTTTAAAATGTGGAGATGACAAGAAAGGCCAAATAGGCAGAGAGAAAAATACCAGCAAGGATAGTTCAGGTCCTAATCCACAAGCAAGGGAGGTTATGTAGGGCACTTAAAGAAAAAGGTACATCAAGCTCACGTAGTAGGGGGCCTTGAAGTTTATAATCACAAGTCCTTAACATGTTCAGTAGAGTAGATCTCCAGAAGGTTTATTTCGTAAGGTTTTACATAGATGGAAATTCTTGTGTATTCTATAATCACTAGCAACTTTTTCCTGAATTAGGCATCAGTTCTAATATAAAAATATAAAACTATCTTTAAAAACCTATTTGGCCTTGTGATACCACCTTCCTTCTGAAATACTTTTCCAATTAACTTTCAGTCCATTCTAAACCTGATAAATAGAGATAAAACAATGTTCCCCAATACAGATAGTAACAGCTGATATGTATATAAGCTAATGTAGTAGATTTCCATTTTCCATTCTTAGACTTTTGGAAGCTTTGATGGAGAGAGAAAAAATCACATAGAAAAGGATTTTTAGAAATTTGTCAAGGTTTTCCAAGTAGAAGTTCAGGGCTCTTTTAAATTAATGGAAGTCTTGATCCTTTTGCATATTTAAGACAGTTTCCAGAAAGATTACTTTACTTGTTGGATCCAGCTGATAGAACTGTGTAGTTAGTATATTCAGCCTTATTATTTAAAAAAAATGAGAGGATTAAATAGAACATGAGAATAGTTTGAAATTATATTTGAGTGGTGTATTCCATATTGATTTATAAAGAGCAATGTCACTAGAAACATTTTTGTTAGAACTAGAGAAAGAATAGCATAAAAAGGATATTTTTCTTTTTCTTTTTTTAAAGTTTGTTGATTTATTTTGAAAGAGAAAATGATTAGAAGAGGGGCAGAGAGAGGGGGAGAGAGAAAATTCCAAGCAGGCTCCGTGGTGTCAGCACAGAACCCAACATGGGGCTCGAATACATGAATTGTGAGATCATGATCTCAGCCCAAACCAAGAGTCAGACACTTAACTGACTTGTCTCCCAAGGGTCCCAGAAAGGAAAATTTTCAAAATAACTCTTTATTTACTTGTAAATAGGTTCTTCTTTGTCATTAAACCACTGGAGGGAATCAATTATAGATTCATTTAGTAATTACCTTCTTTTAAAAAAATATTTACTCATTTATTTTGAGAGAGAGAGAGAAAGAAAGCCTGAGTGCAGGAGGAGGTGGTGGAGAGAGAGAGAGAGAGAGAGAGAGAGAGAATATCCCAATTAGGCTCCTCACTGTCAGCCCAGAATTCAACTTGGAGCTCTGTCTCACAAACAGGAGATCATGACCTGAGCTGAAATCTAGAGTCAGAAGCTTAACTGACTTAGCCACCCAGGCGCCCCTAGTAATTTCTTTTTTAAAAAAAATTCTGGTTGAATAATTTTGTAATTAACTGCTGATTATACATAGCAGTATCCTGCAACAAATCTAGAACATGCATTTTTTAAAATCAAGTAATAAATTATAAAAAGATGTTTTATATTTGCATCTGCCAAAAAATAGAGCAAATTCAAATAAATATTGCCCTTTAATCAATTTATAAATGTTTATAAGTGGCTGGAATGAGTAAGTGCTCAGCTGAAAACATGATATCTGAGTGTGTCAGGTGACTGATCTGATTCTATTAGAACATAAACTAATAGAATGAGGATCATTTTTCATTTTTTGCAGTAGTTTTTTTTTTCTCCTACTCATTTGGCAGAGGCCTATATTAAACTTGTGTTTTTGGCTTCATTTCAGTTTGAAACTGGAAATAGTTATTGCTTCAGAGCCTCTTAAAGTCATCTTCCTTAGAAGCATCATGCTCCTGCCATTTTGCAAAATTATGTCCAAGAAATGAAATTATTCTAAGCTTTCCTGGATATGCAAAAGAATGTATACTATATTAAGCTAAATAACATCAAGTTCTGTTCGTGTTCAGTGTAAATGCAAATCTAAAGATGATGTTAATAGACATCAACTGGCATGCTATATATTATTAGGTAATATCTTAACCAACTGAGCCACCCAGGTGTTCCTATTATTAGGTAATATCTTGACCAAATTTAGGATGTGTTTACAATCTGAGATGTATTTTTTTAACAATTGTCAAACTGAGGTCAAAGCAATTTTTTTTTCTGAAAATGACTGTATAATGAGAAAGGGTATGTTAATTTCTACCCTTTCCTATTCTTTGGCTCTATATCAAGGAAACCAGTAAGCTTCCCAGAACTGAGATTTGACTTCCCAGAATGGAACTTTGGAAGTAGAAGGAAGCCTGAAGAATAAGTGGTAATTGTAAGGATGTCATCAAAGTTGTGAACTCCTTGGTGAACTCAGTGTGCGTAGGTCCAAGGCCAAGATGGAAAAATGGAATAAGGACCCACACTTTGCAAGTTCTTCTCCAGGTTAATCTTTCAGGGCCTATATATCTTTGTGTTACGTTTGATGATATTTTTCCTAATAGCAACAACATAAAATGTTTCTAAGTTTTACTTACCTGACTTCTAATTCTTATAACAATCAGGTTGAAAGGAAACGCAAACTTTATTTTCATGTATAATGAGCTGTTTTTCTAAAAAAATATTTTCTTTCATTGAGCTGTAGGTTACTTCTTACTCAGTGCCATGGAGTTTAAACTGCTGCCACAAGGTTTAAATTAATGTGTTTGCTTTTCAGTGAACTTAGGCTACAGTGCACTCTTTCTATTTTTTCTTTTCCTTTTAATAGAACTTCCTCCACTCAATTGCCCTCTTCAAAGACTGATACCCAAGGTATGACCAAGCTTGTATATTCACATTAAACCTCCATGATACACATTCCCACGTGGACATCACTGCTCCCAACTGAATGCTGTGGGGAAACTACATCTTCCGTGACCATCTGCACATTTTCCTTTCACCGTTTCTTATGCCTGGTCCAACACTGATGCCTCTCATTCCAACCCTTTCCTTCTCCTATAATTCCCAGGTCAAGATAAGAGGGTCTTGTTCCAACAGCTGTCAGTCATTCAGTGAGAGGAATAAGAATCCAAGAGGGAACAGGAATAGCCAGAAAAAAAGAGAGAGAGCAGAATTATTCTTTCCAAGTAATAGGAAAACAACATAAAAAAATGAAGTAAACTAAGTGACATGTCTGAGTGAATGCCAAGTTCATCATTATGGTCTTCATCCACAATGCTTATCTTAAGGAACAGTCCTGAAGTGTTCTCTTCCATTAGCTCATTAAAACCATTATTCTCATTTAAATATGATAACTAGTAGATACATGTTAAACCCAGCTAACCAAGCACACGTTTTCTCTCGGATATTATAAACATATATTCTTGTTTCTTCCAAATCAACATTTTCTTAGGAGGCCACATTAGTTGTTAACATATTCTATAGGATTTCTTCATAGCAAGAAGTTATTTGAAAATTTGCAGGTAGCCCCAGGTTTGCTGAAGGAATTACCATATTTGAACCTGTAGGCAATTTTTCTCTTTAACATATTTTCTTCAAAAGAGTGATTTCTAAAAAACTTATTTGCTCATCAGAATCCTCTAGGGAATTTGATAAAAGCTAGGCAAACAGCTCTCCAGATCTAGTGAATCACAGTCCCTGGGCTGAAAAGCACAGGCTTCATTTTTACCAAACTGGACAAGTTTTTTTAGCTGAATCTGGAAAGCACTGTTCTGATAATTTTTTTATATGCCCACACTGAACCTGTTGGATGAACAGATCTTAAACTTGGCCAGCTATCGAATTCACCTGGGAGCTTTTAATTACTTCTCTTCACAGGCCCCACCCATTAAAAATATGATTATGTACATCTGAAGTAGGGCAACCAGAATCCATCATTACAAAAGCATCTCACGTGATTCTTATCAGAGTCACAGTGGGGAATGACTTTCAAAGAACATATTATCAGCATCATCTATAGTATTCTGCAGCTTTGAAAAAATCCAAATTTGGCAACCATCTGATTTATTTTTGATATACCAGAGTTAATTAAAATGTTTGACGATTTAAATGCCTAAACATGAAACAACACATAATTATTTACAGAATCCTTAAAAATGCAGTTATTGAATTCTTGTGTTTGTTACAAAATGTGCTGAGTTTTCAGGGAAACATTCAGTAAATTTTACACATTACACATATATATACGTGTACGGATGAAATATCTAAAATGGCTCCCTCTCCCTCATTACCATATTATCCTGTTCAATCCCTTCTAAAACATTAAATTTTTAACATGTATTTGTTTAGTGTATCTTCCTCTACTAGCATGTTAACTCTGTAAGGATAAGCTCTCCCTATGCTATGTTCAGCATTGCACTCCTAGGGCCTAGAACAATAGCTGGTATACAGTAGGTATTCAGTACATATCTGTTTAAAAAAAAGGTAGGGTATCATATTCATATTTGCTATTTATGCATAGCATAATATCTCATATATATGAGATATATATATATATGAGATTGCCATATAACCCACTCATTCACACATGCACACAACATGTGAGATATGTCTAGTTTCTCAGCTGTTAATGAAAGTACATTTTATTGGTCATGAAGGTTCTCCTAAATTCAAAGGTATAGGAGTCTCCTCTATATACCACATGCACAGGAAGTTTTGTAGACATGAATAGATGTCCTCTTCCCCTTCATTTGAAAGGGAGGTAGAGACCTTGACTTGGACTTGGAATAGCAGTTCTTTTCAAGAGGGGTCATGCTGCTTCTCAGCTGTTGTGAATCACTCTCACTTAACGTGCACAAAGAGCAGCTGACTCATACTGGAACCACATTGCTCCACAAGAAATGTGTCAACTATTTTGTCTCCATTCACATGATGGAAAGTGTAGTTCATGACACCGTGATATAGTCACATTGAGAAACTTCAGAATCAAGTGGCTAAAAATATTTTCTCATTGTGTAAGGTAGTAAAGGCACTAAAATTTTACCTTAAAAGTATTTTTATAAGATGAGGCTATTATAATTGCACATTTTCTTTCTGACTGATATTTTTTTCAAGTGAATAGTGTGTTTCAGAGGTGTTCAAGCTAGCTGTTCCTCGGATCATCTGCCGGGCTGTGCCAAGTATGCTGCCTGGGGAGGCTGATGGATGTAGGAAATATTTATTATTTTGTTCATTCATACATTTATTCATTCAATAACATGCATCTAGTACTTTTTGCACTCTGGGTACCATGCTAGACCTCCTCCAGAAGATAAGAGAAATTAATAGTGATAGATTCAGTACAATGTAATGTGTGTTATGATAGTGATGTATACAGATTTCTCTGGAAACAGAGAACAAGGATGTCTACAGGCTGGAGGAAGTAAGGATAGCTACCTGGGGTTACAGAAACTTGTACTGAGTCTTGAGGCTGGGTTGCATTTATCTATCCACAAATTCTTATTAAGTGACTTTTACAGAACCAGACTAAACTCTGGATATACTGTGGGGGAAAAACAGACAGGGACACTGCCTTCATGGAACTCAGCCTATAAGGGATACATACATAAAAAACTAATTCTTGACTAAAACTAAGTGATAATGGAGCATAAACTTCAATAATCTCTAGGAGAGTATTGCAGATGGATCAAGATTTTGATCAATTGTTCAGGAAAAGCCACTCTTAGATAAAATGGCATTTGAGATAACATATTAAATTGAGTAGAAGGTAGTTAAGACAGGGAGAAGAGAGTATTAGATATCAAGAGCAAGACTTCCTTTATTTTATTCAAAGAACTTGCTATAAAACAGCCAAAAAATGGGGTTTCTGGGTGGCTCAGTTAAGCCTCTGACTTCGGCTCAGGTTCTGATCTCAAGGTTCATGAGTTTGAGACCCATGTTGGGCTCTGTGCTGACAGCTAGGAGCCTGGAGCCTGCTTCAGATTCTTTGTCTCCCTCTCTCTGCTACTCCCCAAATCACACTCTGTCTCTTTTTCAGAAAATCAAGTAAAAATATTACAAAAATTTAAGAAAACAAATGTAACATTGAAAAAACACAAAAAAACAAACAAGGGGTATTAAATCATTGCCTTCACTGAACATTATGCTAATTAAAAATTTCAAACACAAGTATGAATAATGGTTTAGAAAACACTAGGAAAATAAGTAGAAATTGCTCCCCCCTTTCTGATTTTTCTCTTTTTATTTCTTACAAGAGAAGTTCCTTTAGAGATAGTCATCAGAATGTTTGAATTTAATTTGTGGTTGTTTTATAACTATGTAGCCACATATGATTTCATGGTTATATTGCTTTTTTTTTTTTTTAATTTTCAAATGTCAGCTTATACTTGGCTCACTGCAACCAAAGAACACTGTAAAATACACAAAGGCCCAAGGTGTAGTTACTGCCTTTCTAACTTTTTCACTCTCCAGCAAACTTTTCTATTTATTGCCCCCCAGCCATAATGACTCACTCTTGTCAGATTGTATCCCTTTCCACCCATCTCTGTTTTCAGTACATTGCTGCTCTCATTCAGTATTGGTTAGGCTGCAGTTATAGCACATTCATGAGACTTGGCTTCTGGTCTCCAGGGATGCAAATGCTTTGTCATGTGCAATGGGGCAAAGGCTTTCATTTGGTTTATACACTAACAGGGCAATGAGCAAATCAAAGTCTCTGGATCTTTACTCCAAGGCTTCTTTGAGGAACTGACATTTAGAGAATTAATGGAATTGGTTATGCAACAAGAGTGAGGAAGAGAAGTCGAGGTGAATAAGGAAGAGGCAATGAGAATTGGCAGGTACAAGACTCAGAGAGTTCAAACATTATAATCCATTCAAGGAACTAGTCATAGCTCTGAGGGCTTGGGGATGTGTAAATACAGAGGAAAAAGACACAAAGGCTTATCAGGTTTTGTTTTGTTTGGAGGAAAAAAAAACAAGGGAAAGGAAAAAAGAACATTTGGAGCTTTGGGTTCTCAGGCACTCATTCCTGCTTTGCTACCAATAATGTCATGTCCCATGTTTCCATGGAATCCAACCTTCCCATTAGCCCAGCAAGTCTGAGTGAGAACTGAATACACCCTGGCTCTCAGCCTGCCTGATAATCTACTAATTAAATCTCCTCTGATGAAGTGGCTGGTTTAGAGATTAATTTATTACCCAATCAGGGACAATGACCTTAATTTCATGAACTTTGTTCAGACTGTTGGGAAGAGGGTATCTCTTTCAAACGGAATTGGAGTTGGAAGATTATGAAGTGGCAATGAGAGGCATACCAGAGAATAAATCCATAGGGTAGAATACAGAGCTTATAGATGGGAGAAAACTACCAGCAAATGGAAACATTGTGTGAATCTCTGGGCACAATCATATCCTAAATTATAGGCCTTTCAGTTACATGAGTTAATAAATTCTTCTCTTACATAAAGTCAGCTTGAATTAACTTTTCTGTTGTTACAATGAAAGCATCTTGAATAATATAAAATTTAATAGGGTAAACTTTTCTTGGCCTGAAACTAAAACATTAAACATTTCTGGGGCCTCTTAGATGAATTTCAATCGCCTCCAACAGTTAGCTTTGCTCTTAAGTAACTAAGTTGAGAGTTCTTCATTAAATTTGGCTTACTTTTTCAAAAGGCATGATAGAAAAAATTTCCCATTTATCAGCTTTTTTAGATTATATTTTTGATTTTTAACTATGTTACCTTCAGAGAAAATGCATATCCTATATTGAAGAGTCATTTCTATCACAAAATCATGTATAATAAACTATTTCTTTTTTAATTACTTGCTGGGAGAAAATTTTATCTGGATCTCTATGCTGTCCTGCAATCGATATTTTATTTTTAGCATTATCTTTTTCAGGTTATTCTACAGATATTATGTCCTTCAACTGATATTCCAGAATGTTAAGCATTGTTTGCAGCTTTGTAAAGTGACTAGAGATTTAGATCCTTTAAAGGATTGCCTAGAGCCTACTTAATCTCCCCTAAGTCTTCCAAGGTATTTGATCTGCCATTTCAAATAGTTTCATCAGCAATTTTTTTTTGTACTTTATTGATCTGATTAACTGGAACAGAAACTGAGGCACTAATGTCATCAAAATGGGGAGGTTTAGTGAGGTAGACCTTATGCTGGGAGTTAATAGAAATATTTATGGAGATAAAAAAGATCTGCTGTATTACGTTCGGGATTTAAATGAAACAAACCAACATTTCTATATATTTGCAATTTCTAATCTAGATTCATAATTAATCTCATTTCCCACAATTCTACACGAAGTTTGAAATATGTTAAGGAAAACCCAAATTTTATGTGGATATTTTAGAGGTATAATAGAGTTGCTAAGTTTGAAGTAAAGATAGTTAATTTGAGTAAAGTCACATTAAAATCGGATGATAAAAGGAGAAATTTGACACAAATACCACCCTGTCAAGGAAATCCAAATTCTTGTTTCTTATGGGAACATTTGAATAAATAGTCAAGTCACCAGGCCAAAAGTCAGGCTTTGAAGATCACGAGGAAATGTGTCAGCTGATGGTGGGGAGAATGTGAGGAGCTGGACAGTGGGAACAGAATATTTTTTGAGATTGAACTCTGTTGACAACAGTCAAATGTAAATTGAGTCTTGAATCCACAGCTCACTAGTTTATTGGTCTTAGTCAAGGAACTTCTTTTTGAACTTGGACAAGTAACTTCTAAGACCCTGAATTCTCTCATTCTAGAAAATGGAAGAACCATGGTATCAGTGTCTTCACATGCATAAAAAGTAGTTGATGAAAGTAACATTGGTGAGCTGTTGTGAAATGTGAAATTCATAGAGGGTTCTTAGCACAGCCCCTGACACTTAATAAGAACTTAGCAAATGTTAAATATTATAATCACTATGATTAAGATGGTAGTAGCAGTAGTAAACTGTGGTTCAGGATTCTGGTGGTTAAGAGAATCTGAGTAATAAGAACCTGCTACTCAAGGAAGAAGAGCTAGCACTTGCATACATCTAATTGGATGGAGCTGGAGGGCAGGGACTTTGTCCTAGAAACACACTGGGTTTCTTGCAGAATAATTCTGCAATACTCTACAGCAGACTAAGGTTGACACAAAGACTCTAGGCCAAAACAGGTGAGTTGTTAAAGTGACATTAAAGGTACTGAAACTTTCTGGGGCTGTGATGGTGGCTGAACCATACCCTCAACACTCCAGATCTCAGGTCTTTGTGAAAGAGCAACATCATTCCCATACCTCAAAGGATAAATGATTTGAAGTTACTTGGCACTTTTCCTCTGGGTTGGGGTTGTTAAAATGAAGACTTTCCAGAAAAGTCAAGTTAGACCATCAGTACCTCTAGCTATGGAAACTGGAACTGATACAGTCATGGAAATAAAATTATTTACCCAAAGCTCTTGGCACAATGCACCACAAATATCGTCTGTAATTGTTGTGATTTTCTTCTTGAAATACTTTCTACTCTTGACATACCTGATAACCAGGGTTGTCAGGTTTATTAAATAAAAAGTACAGGATGCTCAGTTACATTTGAATAGCAAATAAGCAATGAAAAATTTTTAGTGTTTCCAAATATTGCATACATTTAGCAACTTTACTGATAAACTCCTCTTCAAGGTTTCCATGATTTTTCTGCGACACTTCTCACTCTCCTCTGGTCACTTCTCGACCCCTGGCCTCTCATTCCACATCTCTAACTTCCTGCCTTCTAAACTCTACATATGTTACTCTCTTTGCCTGGAGAAGATCGTCCTTACACTGTGTAGGGGCTAAGGATAGGCTGCCTCCAAAATGGGCTACTTTGGCATATTGATTATTTTAAATAAAAGTTACTAAAGAGGCAGCCTGTGTAAGAAGGACACACAGACCCTTCTCTGTCCCCCTGAAAGCGGGAAATGACTCTCCCACGTGAAAGTCACCTCCCTGTACCAGGAGGTAAAGAGACACCCTTCTAACCAGAGATGGGAAATTTAGAGCTCAGAAGGCTATATAAAACCCTTGTTACTTTTTACAAATTTACCACCCCAGCCCAAATTCTGTTCAGAATTTCTCACTAATTGAAGTTTGCGAAGGTGAGTTTTCTTTGCCTTGTTAATTCCTCACAGATTTATTGTCTTTTTGTTGAAAATGTATAAAAACCTCCTGTCTTGGTCATTTCTTGGGGTCTCAATTTCATAATTGGGCCTCTGAACATACACAATAAAACTTTGGTGTTTTTCTCCCTGTTAATCTGTCTCATGTAAATTTAATCCTTAGTGCAGCTGGAAGACCTTGAGGGTAGAGAAGAATTCTTCCTCCCTTTCAGCAAATCAATCTATCTTACATCATACTCATCCTTTAAGCCTTGGTATATTCAGATTAAACCCTAGGCAAGGTAACATTCTTTTCTGTGCAGTTTCACAACACACTTTGCAGCACATATTACGCTTATGTTTGAAAAACATGTTTCTATTTTTAAACTAGAGTCTGTTGGGCAAGAATTATGTTAAACTTGGTTTATTTTTTAAATTTTATTTTAGATAGAGCCAGAGAGAGGAGGGAGGAGAATATGAGTGGAGGGAGGGGCAGAGGGAGAGAGAGAATCTTAGGATGGCTCCATGCTCAGTGCAGAACCTGACGCGGAGCTCAATTTCATGACCATGAGATCATGACCTGAGCTGAAGTCAAGAGTCAGATGCCTAGCAGACTGAGCCATCCAGGCATTCATCTTTAACTTAATTTCTACTGAGTCACCTATACCTGGTGCACGAAATCCACTTAATAAACATTTGTAGATTATGGAAGGAACGATTGTTATTATAATTAACAAGCATAAGTCTTTTGCTTTCCATGGCAGGTTTATGTAGTATATTTCAAAGACAAGAAAACTACAAACACACTAATGAGATATTAATCAGTAAGTTTCCATTAAGTAGTGGTCAGCTCTAGTTTCTGGTATAATAACAAACATTTACTCAGCACTTGCTGTCTCAGGTATCTTGGAAGGAGCTTAAAATATCATCTAATTGTATTCATAATCTACTCTAAAAAGATCAATACTAGCTCACACAACACTAATTAATGATCCAAAACAGCAGCTGGTTAATTTAATACTTGGCAGACTATTGATATTTGGAACATATTATTAACAAAGGACATCAGTCCATGTAGGTAGGACCGCTCATGAATCAAGTAACAAAACAGATTTTTTTTATTTTCTTTTTTTTATGTTATTTTAAAATTTTTTTATTTCAGAGAGAGAGGGGGGGGAGAGAGAGAGAGAGAGAGACAGAGACAGAGACAGCGAGCATGAGCAGGGAAGGGTCAGAGAGAGATGAAAACACAGAATCCGAAACAGGCTCCAGGTTTTGAGCTGCAGCACAGAGCCCTACGCAGGGCTCGAACCCATGAACCATGAGATCATGACCTGAGCCAAAGGTGGATGCTTAACTGACTGAGCCACCCAGGCGCCCCTCATTTTCTTTCTGTGTGTGTGTGTGTGTGTGTGTGTGTGTGTGTGTGTGTGTGAGTGAAGGAAGTTAGTGGAAGCATAAAGAGAAAATATCATTAGCCACAAGTGTTTGATGATTTCTTTTCCAATATAGGAAATTTATTTCTGTCTGGATGATAAATATTACAATTATAGAATCAAATCACATACTCATTTATTGACTGAAAATTTCTATTTAAGATCTTATCATCTTTTGTTTTATTAGTCATAAAAATGATTATAATGATTCATCCCACCTGAAATATTATAATTTGCTAAATAATGCCATTTCTTACATTACAGATATTTTAAAGTAATAAAATGATGATCTGTGTTTAAGAACTATTGGAGTCTTATCAAATAACCTAGTTACAAATTAACTTTGTTGTGAATAGCTTCCATAGAGGAGTCATCTAACCCTTGTATGTGAATTTTTATTCAGTTTCTGCAAGTAACGTTTTCTACTCTTGCTTCAAAATCTTGAGATACACCCTTTATGATGCTTGCAACTCCCTGTGCACAGATAAGAAAGTGTTTTGAATTATTCAGAGACAGGAGAAAATTTTAAATAAAGATATTGTTATTACTGTAAATAGTAGACCATATTAACACAAGTTTCCATAAGAGTCAAGGCTACATACAGTCCAATTTTCATATTATTTATAGTTTTTAATACACTCAATGCAAATTTAGCATATATACATAAAAGTATATGACTAATAACTGTATGGCTTATTTATTGTTGTAAACAACTTATTTATTATTGTGCATAACATGAACATAGTTTTGTAACCCACCACATAAATCAAAGAGTATATTTCCAACATACCAAAAGTCATTCTTACAGTTCCACATCACTATCTTCAACCTATTCATCGAAGATAAAAACTTGCAACATCTTATTTCATCTTTATATAAATAAAACCATTGAGAATCTACAAATAAGAATTTTTGATCAGCTCATCTATAAAGATTTAAAAACGTTTTTAAGTTTATTTGTTTAGTTTGAAAGAGACAGAGACAATGCAAGTGGGAGGGACAGAAAGTGAGGGAGAGAGAGAATCCAAGCAGGCTCGACACTGCTAGCACACAGCCTGACTCAGTGCTCGAACTCATGAAACTGTGAGATCATGACCTCAGCCAAAACCGAGTCAGAAGATTAACCAACTGAACCACCTAGGTGCCCCAAGATGTTTTTTTGTTTTTAAGAATTGAGTTGTCCTTCATGTACTAAGTTGAAATGGCTTCTTAATATTTTTGGAATACCATAGAGTATTAGAGAGTAGATGTTCACAATCAGCGGGAAAGTTAAGAAAAATGGTTGATGTAATTTTGAAGTACCTGGGTTTGGAAGTCTATATCAAGGAATGAGTGTCAGTTGGGATTCTAATCATAAAAATTCACTCTTTACATTAACTCATCTGCTGATGGACATACCAAACCTGCTCTTGATTACATTCTGATTTGTGCCAAGGGAAATATCACGAAAACACAAAGTGATTTGAAAGAAACCAGATTTTTATTAAATCAGCTAAATATCTATATCTTTCATCATATGTTTTTTCATATGTTAAATTACTAAAAAATGTAAATTATAGCATTTCAGTTATCTGATACAGTAAAATACTAATATTTAATGAGATTTAGTAGGACCATCTTTAAGTAAATTGGTAAACTTTTATGTAAAACAAAAGGAAAACTGAAAAAAATATCTAGCAACTTATGCATCATTGTGAAGATTAATTAATTACTCACACAGGAGCAAACCAATGATGACACATGATATATGTGGGTATATGCATTTCTAATAGTCTGCTACAGCCAGAGGGTGCAGTGATTGTGGATCTGTGACTGTTGAGATAATGCTGTTTCCAGTTCTCCAAATTTTGCAAACAAAACCATCACCCTTCTTCAGACAGAGGAAATGCACGACCTTTGATGGTCACTTAACCTCTCTGTGTTTTCCCATCTTGAAAATGATAATTTCATAATCAACACGATCCCTGTGTGAAGCCAAGGATATTTTCTTCCTCGCTTTTGAAGATGTTTTATGTAAAGCAGTGTGTGGTCTGCCAAGCATGCTGTGGTGTAATGAGAATTTTTTATTAGAAGTCCTAGTGAGAGGTTAGTTAGCTGACATAGAGCACAAGACATATAGGATTGGATTATACGTTATAGTCCTATGTAAGCAGACACTATCCAGTTCTAGGAATCTTGACCTGTTCTCTAATCTCAGAAAACCTTTTATAAAGTGATTGTGGTAAAAAAAAATGGTAGGGAATGGCAGAGATTTTTATTTATTTTATTATTATTTTTTAAATGTTTATTTATTTTTGAGAGACAGAGCAGGAGCAGGGGAGGGGCAGAGAAATAGGGAGACACAGAATACGAAGCAGACTCCATGCTCTGAGCTGTCAGTACAGAGCCTGATAGGAGACGTGAATGCAAAAACCTCAAGATCATGACCTGAGCTGAAGTTGGACGCTCATTCGACTGAGCCACCCAGGCATCCTGAGGAATGGCAGAGATTTTTAAAAGAATACAAAAAGAAAGAGTTCTTTGAATCATTCTCCACTTTGTATGCCTTACCTCTTTGTCATATTTCAGAATTTGTCATATTTTATGCTTATAGAAAATCAGCTCTATATCCATTACTTATATTTAATAAAAACTGTAAAAACCACAGCAAAAAATTATAATGTGTTTAATTAATAGCTCATCTTTTCTGAGAGTTTAATGCCCTTTGTAACACGTCCTTAAAGACAGACACGGTCTAATGGAACATAACTCTGAAGTACTTGATAGTCACACATAAACTTGAATTTTAAGAAAAAAATATTTTCATAGATAAAAGTTATTAAGAAAGCAGATCTACTTTCACTTGTTGAAATATCATCATTTTAGTTCACTAGAATGAATCAGAATAAACAATGCCCCCTAAGACTGATATCTTCACTAGAATTGCTGGAAAACCTACTAGAAAGGCAAAATTTGTTTCTAAATCAAGCCAGCATGGTGGAAAACAAAATAACAAAAGAGAAAGGAGAATTCATACAGTATTATTTGGGCATCTGACTCTTGTTCCTGAAGCTAAATCAACTCCTTACAAACGTAATTTCATGAACAAATAAATCACATTTATCATTATTTTCCCCAAAGGGGGATGAACACATAGTGAGATTATAATATTTATATTCTTGTAAGAATTTTGTGCATAAAAGTATTTGCCATAGTGCCCAGAAAGTAAGTGCTCAATATAATTTGTGTTACTTGAGTCAATCTGAAATGGTGGTTGAACCTCACTGACCTGAGATGGAGGGACCATACCCATCTACAGAATATTTTCCTAGCAATAAAGTATTCTTTGAGAAACAGAATAGATGATTTGTAAAAGTCAGGTTTGATCATCCCAAGAAACTTCACTGAGATTCATTTATAGAACACATTCTATATATCAGACATATATTCATTCTCCTAGGCACCATCCATGTTCTGAGCTAAAGCCAGGCTATTCTTTCCAATATCAGTACCAAGACTCTGTGGGACAAACAGCATAGGGCTTATGAAAGAATATTAATACACAAAAATAATATATATTTTACTTTTTAATGTATTTAGCGAAATTGAGCAGGGGAGAGGTAGAGAGAGAGAGAATTGCTGTCACAAGGAGCTCCAAGCAGGGCTCAATTTCACTAACTAAGACATCATGTCCTGAGCCAAAGTCAAAGTTAGATGCTTAACCAACGGAACCACCCAACCACTCCAATAATGTATTTTTAAAAATCTGTATCCCCCAAGAACTAGGACACTCTGAGTTATATCTACCAGTGTCTTAGGAAGGATGAATTGAATAATATCTAATTTCACTATTTGCATCCAGCTTCTCTTAAACTTTAAAAAAATGAATTAATTACTTTTTTATCTTAAGCTTTTTAAATCTCTATCATTTCCAGAGACTTTTGTATTTAGAGTACCTTTAATTTTATTCTATGTAGATCTGAACCAGGAGGCAGAGATCCTATTTGACTATTTCAGGTCAATAGTCTGGGCCCAGTGTGGGCACACATGGGTAAGCAGCACACCTTGAAAAATGTCACCTAAGAGGTCCCAGCCATCTAGATCAGTGACTCCTATAGACACCTGCATGTGGAAAGTATATGGGCTCAACAGCATCTATCCCAAAGTTCCTGTGCAATATTTCTTTAACACAGAGAATTTGACTTCACAAATGGCATAAAAAAAATTGCATCTTTCAGAGTCTTATAATAGAGCTGTTAACATATTAGCAATCTGTTCACAGTCTGGACTGTCATGAGCAAGAACCTACGCACAATATGAGCCATCATTTATTTTTGGCCACACCAAGAACGTACAACATTTATTTTAATAAACTAAGACAAAAAAGAATCAGGTTGAGATGCACCGAATGGGGTACTGAGAGACAACAAAATGTTGTTGGCTTTTTGTAAGGACAGAAGCCAGAATGGTAGCTTGCAACTTGTTTTAAATTTCACAAAAATAGGCAAGCTATTCTCTTGGTCACTCTAGGAAGAAATTTCAATTACTGTTACCTTTTTTTTTTAAGTGGTGATTGCTTGATGCCATTATTTACAATCCACGAGGATTGCTTTCCAGAAAGATACTCCATTGGAAACATGCCACAGTATGCTCTGTAGCTGGTTGCTAAATACAAAATTATTTTTATTCCTCTTGGGGATAGTGAGGTATGAGACTGCACATACGGGTACATGATTCTGGTGGAACTTTTTAAGTAGGAACCTAGCTAGGGTAAATGTGTCTGTACTGGAGTAAATGTGGGTAGTTCCTGCAGAACTTGGCTCATTTTATCTGACCTGGGGTAGCTGATAATTTTGAAGGGGAGAAATCCCTGAGAATGTTGTATGCTAATGCATATACAATAATGAATGTGCTATTTACACTTAATTTTTGAATTTTGGTCTCTCTTGAAATCAGAGAAAGAAAATTACTAACTTGGAAATCAAAGGCTGAAGAAAAGAAAACAAGATAGAGCTTTATTGCGAAAGCACACGCTTGATGCGCAGTGCACAGATTGTGCTTGCATAAGATTACATGTTTTAAGTGGAATTTTCTAAACTCCAAATATGATAGAATTTTTGCAAGAGAATGGCCATCACAGATGGGAAGCAATTTCAGGCAGAGTAGCTTGCTTGATAGAGAGGTGGGACTAAGGTAAGAGGCATCATTAGTATAACAATCTGCTGTGCCAGGTGAAAATTGTTGCTGAGCTCCCGTGATCTTTATACAGGACGAGTCATTTTCCTGTTTTCTTTTCACTGTCTCACAGAAGTAAACAAATAACTTCTTTTTCTTCTGAAAAGTTTCCTTTTTGCAGAAACCCCTAAGGCACTGCTCACAACCATACCTGAGTGCATTCCTGAGAATCAGCTACTGAGCCCATTCTCTCTGACTAATAAGAAATTTGAGTTCAGTGGCCAGGTTAGGATGCATTCTAAAAGACAGAGCATGCAATGAGTGTTGTTGGTTTGCAAATTGGCCCCCAAACACAAATGCCAAGGAGAGGGTGAAGGAAGAGGCAGACCCCTCCAGACTGGTGGGTGGTAGGTTTAATACACAAATGAAATTACATGCAAGGCTTGTCTTGGGTGCTGCAAGTAGACCTCCACATCTGCCAGCCAGAATTATAAACATGTGTATAGAGGTCTCAGTGAGTCACATATTCATTCCAGATGGTCTTAACACCTTACTCTCTCAAAGCTGTGTCCTTGAAAACAGTTCCAGCTGTGGGATTGTTGGGAGGAAGGTACACAGGGCATGGGATGAGGAGCCTCAGATTGCCTCGGTCTAGCATGGGGGTCAACCAGAGGTCATATCCTCTTAATGACCTCCTCCAAGTGTTCTTTATGGTGGCAAATTCAGGCAACCTGTGGACAAGTATAAAGTCTCATAGTTTAGCATGGCTAGGGTTTTAAGAGTTGGGGGTAGCAGAGGGTGAAGTTCTGAGCTCTACACTTCCAGAGAAAGGAATGCTGAGCTGGTAAGTAACTTTGGATGTCCAGACTTTTTCAGGGAGCTGTTGAATGGGAGGGGTCAAGTAATTTAAAAAGCATGGCATATGGTCAATATTTAGTCTATTTAAGAGTGCTTCTCATGGTGGGGTTCCTTGGTGGTTCGGTCAGTTGAACATCCTACTCTTCATTTTGGCTCAGGTCATGATCCCAGGGTTGTGGGGTTGAGCTCTGTGTTGGGCTCCTTGAGGAATGTGGCGCCTGCTTATGGTGCTTATGGGTCTTCGTCCAGTTATTATTAAGGAAGTATTTGTTTCTTTTAGGAAATTATGTGGGCATAAAGTTGATTAGAATAGTATATATGTCAGGTTACAGGCTTGTTTTAAATAAGCCAAAGTATAACAATCCGCAGTAAAGGACTTTATCTTGTTTTTTTTATAAATTCATCAAGAAAATGTGCTGATCAAACATTTTAGGCAGTGTACAGATTTCTAGATTGTTATAAAGCTATTAATTTTCTGGAACTGTACTTAATCTTCTGGAGATAAACTGACAAGATGACTGAGCACTGGCTACTCCTTCATCTTGGTTGTCAACATAAAAAAAAAAAGAAATAACAAAGTAAGAAAAGACTCTTGAAGGTATTTTCTAGAAATCTATCTCCTCAATGTGTTCAGTAGCCAAAGCTTTATTTAACTATGACTATTAGCTCAAACCAATTAAACAATGTTTGTAGTTCTTTTTCAGAAGGAATTCCTATCCACTTTATTCCACATCTTTGTAGCACTTTAGCTACTTAGATGATCTCTGTCGTTTGCTTTTCCTTTTGTACCTTTTGGAACTAATAAGATAATTTCCAGAAATAACCACTTTACTATAAAAATTCAGATATTTATCAGTTTGAAAAATACACAAATAAATACAAAGTTTCAAGTAATTTAAGTTCTATTAGGCAATTGCAGTCTCTAATTTCAGAATATCAAAAGCATAACTATTTCCTGTCCTCTAGTTCATATAAGGAGTGTAACTCAGGGGAGCATGACTTTGCATTTTGAAACTTGTTGAAATCCTTTGTCCTTTTTTTTTTTTTTTTTTTTTTTTTTTTTTTGGGGGGGGGGTTATATTTTNCAGCATAGGGCTTATGAAAGAATATTAATACACAAAAATAATATATATTTTACTTTTTAATGTATTTAGCGAAATTGAGCAGGGGAGAGGTAGAGAGAGAGAGAATTGCTGTCACAAGGAGCTCCAAGCAGGGCTCAATTTCACTAACTAAGACATCATGTCCTGAGCCAAAGTCAAAGTTAGATGCTTAACCAACGGAACCACCCAACCACTCCAATAATGTATTTTTAAAAATCTGTATCCCCCAAGAACTAGGACACTCTGAGTTATATCTACCAGTGTCTTAGGAAGGATGAATTGAATAATATCTAATTTCACTATTTGCATCCAGCTTCTCTTAAACTTTAAAAAAATGAATTAATTACTTTTTTATCTTAAGCTTTTTAAATCTCTATCATTTCCAGAGACTTTTGTATTTAGAGTACCTTTAATTTTATTCTATGTAGATCTGAACCAGGAGGCAGAGATCCTATTTGACTATTTCAGGTCAATAGTCTGGGCCCAGTGTGGGCACACATGGGTAAGCAGCACACCTTGAAAAATGTCACCTAAGAGGTCCCAGCCATCTAGATCAGTGACTCCTATAGACACCTGCATGTGGAAAGTATATGGGCTCAACAGCATCTATCCCAAAGTTCCTGTGCAATATTTCTTTAACACAGAGAATTTGACTTCACAAATGGCATAAAAAAAATTGCATCTTTCAGAGTCTTATAATAGAGCTGTTAACATATTAGCAATCTGTTCACAGTCTGGACTGTCATGAGCAAGAACCTACGCACAATATGAGCCATCATTTATTTTTGGCCACACCAAGAACGTACAACATTTATTTTAATAAACTAAGACAAAAAAGAATCAGGTTGAGATGCACCGAATGGGGTACTGAGAGACAACAAAATGTTGTTGGCTTTTTGTAAGGACAGAAGCCAGAATGGTAGCTTGCAACTTGTTTTAAATTTCACAAAAATAGGCAAGCTATTCTCTTGGTCACTCTAGGAAGAAATTTCAATTACTGTTACCTTTTTTTTTTAAGTGGTGATTGCTTGATGCCATTATTTACAATCCACGAGGATTGCTTTCCAGAAAGATACTCCATTGGAAACATGCCACAGTATGCTCTGTAGCTGGTTGCTAAATACAAAATTATTTTTATTCCTCTTGGGGATAGTGAGGTATGAGACTGCACATACGGGTACATGATTCTGGTGGAACTTTTTAAGTAGGAACCTAGCTAGGGTAAATGTGTCTGTACTGGAGTAAATGTGGGTAGTTCCTGCAGAACTTGGCTCATTTTATCTGACCTGGGGTAGCTGATAATTTTGAAGGGGAGAAATCCCTGAGAATGTTGTATGCTAATGCATATACAATAATGAATGTGCTATTTACACTTAATTTTTGAATTTTGGTCTCTCTTGAAATCAGAGAAAGAAAATTACTAACTTGGAAATCAAAGGCTGAAGAAAAGAAAACAAGATAGAGCTTTATTGCGAAAGCACACGCTTGATGCGCAGTGCACAGATTGTGCTTGCATAAGATTACATGTTTTAAGTGGAATTTTCTAAACTCCAAATATGATAGAATTTTTGCAAGAGAATGGCCATCACAGATGGGAAGCAATTTCAGGCAGAGTAGCTTGCTTGATAGAGAGGTGGGACTAAGGTAAGAGGCATCATTAGTATAACAATCTGCTGTGCCAGGTGAAAATTGTTGCTGAGCTCCCGTGATCTTTATACAGGACGAGTCATTTTCCTGTTTTCTTTTCACTGTCTCACAGAAGTAAACAAATAACTTCTTTTTCTTCTGAAAAGTTTCCTTTTTGCAGAAACCCCTAAGGCACTGCTCACAACCATACCTGAGTGCATTCCTGAGAATCAGCTACTGAGCCCATTCTCTCTGACTAATAAGAAATTTGAGTTCAGTGGCCAGGTTAGGATGCATTCTAAAAGACAGAGCATGCAATGAGTGTTGTTGGTTTGCAAATTGGCCCCCAAACACAAATGCCAAGGAGAGGGTGAAGGAAGAGGCAGACCCCTCCAGACTGGTGGGTGGTAGGTTTAATACACAAATGAAATTACATGCAAGGCTTGTCTTGGGTGCTGCAAGTAGACCTCCACATCTGCCAGCCAGAATTATAAACATGTGTATAGAGGTCTCAGTGAGTCACATATTCATTCCAGATGGTCTTAACACCTTACTCTCTCAAAGCTGTGTCCTTGAAAACAGTTCCAGCTGTGGGATTGTTGGGAGGAAGGTACACAGGGCATGGGATGAGGAGCCTCAGATTGCCTCGGTCTAGCATGGGGGTCAACCAGAGGTCATATCCTCTTAATGACCTCCTCCAAGTGTTCTTTATGGTGGCAAATTCAGGCAACCTGTGGACAAGTATAAAGTCTCATAGTTTAGCATGGCTAGGGTTTTAAGAGTTGGGGGTAGCAGAGGGTGAAGTTCTGAGCTCTACACTTCCAGAGAAAGGAATGCTGAGCTGGTAAGTAACTTTGGATGTCCAGACTTTTTCAGGGAGCTGTTGAATGGGAGGGGTCAAGTAATTTAAAAAGCATGGCATATGGTCAATATTTAGTCTATTTAAGAGTGCTTCTCATGGTGGGGTTCCTTGGTGGTTCGGTCAGTTGAACATCCTACTCTTCATTTTGGCTCAGGTCATGATCCCAGGGTTGTGGGGTTGAGCTCTGTGTTGGGCTCCTTGAGGAATGTGGCGCCTGCTTATGGTGCTTATGGGTCTTCGTCCAGTTATTATTAAGGAAGTATTTGTTTCTTTTAGGAAATTATGTGGGCATAAAGTTGATTAGAATAGTATATATGTCAGGTTACAGGCTTGTTTTAAATAAGCCAAAGTATAACAATCCGCAGTAAAGGACTTTATCTTGTTTTTTTTATAAATTCATCAAGAAAATGTGCTGATCAAACATTTTAGGCAGTGTACAGATTTCTAGATTGTTATAAAGCTATTAATTTTCTGGAACTGTACTTAATCTTCTGGAGATAAACTGACAAGATGACTGAGCACTGGCTACTCCTTCATCTTGGTTGTCAACATAAAAAAAAAAAGAAATAACAAAGTAAGAAAAGACTCTTGAAGGTATTTTCTAGAAATCTATCTCCTCAATGTGTTCAGTAGCCAAAGCTTTATTTAACTATGACTATTAGCTCAAACCAATTAAACAATGTTTGTAGTTCTTTTTCAGAAGGAATTCCTATCCACTTTATTCCACATCTTTGTAGCACTTTAGCTACTTAGATGATCTCTGTCGTTTGCTTTTCCTTTTGTACCTTTTGGAACTAATAAGATAATTTCCAGAAATAACCACTTTACTATAAAAATTCAGATATTTATCAGTTTGAAAAATACACAAATAAATACAAAGTTTCAAGTAATTTAAGTTCTATTAGGCAATTGCAGTCTCTAATTTCAGAATATCAAAAGCATAACTATTTCCTGTCCTCTAGTTCATATAAGGAGTGTAACTCAGGGGAGCATGACTTTGCATTTTGAAACTTGTTGAAATCCTTNTGGCGTTAAACTTCTCAGGGAGTAACCTGTTTGGCCATTACCCTTTTATATACTGCTAAATTGGCTTTCCTTTGTTTTTGCACCTGTAAGGGCTACTGTTGTAGAAGAAACTAAGAATAGGTTAGCAATTATGTAAGGAATTAGAAATAGTACTGTAGGACACATGAAAAATAATTGGAGCCCGAGGAGATAGAAAATAGAAATCTCCTGTTACTAATAAGTATATCCCAGCTTTTCCTGGTTAAGGCTAGGTGTTAAAAGTCTCAAATGCATGTAGGAACAATCTGCCTCATTGAACTGATAAGAAGATTCACAGTGGCTTTGGGGAACTATGTATGAGGATAACCTGTTTACCAGCTGCATAATCTTGGTTAAATGACTTAAGATTTTAGCACTAGATGCTAATAACAGATTCTACCTCATTGGACTACTATATAGATTAAATGAATTAATATTGTAAAGTGTTAAGACACCATCACTACTTTAGAAACACTTCATTGTATTTGTTCTATGAAAAGAAAATTACAAAGTCATCAGAGTAAAATGATCTAGTGTCTCAATTGCCTAGTGTACACTAATATTGATTAAAATACTCAGCTCCCACTTTTAATTCCTTTTTCTCCACTGAGAAGAGAAATGAAGTAGACGGTTCTCTTTAAAATCCATAAGGCTTTAGAGTATGGTCATTGGTTGTCTCCCTGCCTAGGTTTATTTTTAATTTTAATATTTTTAAAAATTTATCTTATTTGGAGAGAGAGCATGAACGAGAGAGAGATTGCATGCTTGAGCATGGGAGAGGCAGAGAATCCCAAGCAGGCTCCCCACTGACACCATGGGGCCCTATGATCATGAATTGAGCTAAAATTAAGAGTCAGATGCTTAACCAATTGAGCCACCCAGGCGACCCTCATTGTCTTGATTTAAATCCTGACTACTATGTACTTGTGTGAACTGAGGAAAGAATCCTAAACATCTTGTCTCATTTACAAACTAATAGAACCTAACACATGGAATTTGCCAGGAGGATTAAATGAAATAAGGGATAATGACTTCTCTATACAAAGTCATTGTAAATTTTCAGTGATGGTATTTTTGTTACATTACATATAGCCAGTTGGATAAAATACTAAGTATATGACAGAAAGGTAAAGATTTTTTTTTATCCAAGTTAGATTGGTTGGATATCTTAGGTCTTTTTTACTTAAGGAATGGTTTCCCAAACTTTTTTCATTATTGGCACACTTAGTGACTAGTGTGGAAGAGCTAAGTAATGTGTGTATAAAATCAATGTAAAAGGTTAATAGAAGAAACTACTTCTCCCCTGGTCACATAAGAATATCATTATATTTTAATACATAAAATTGGTCATTTTTTCCAAGGTGATTTTTCTATGAATTGAAATTACTGCTTTTCCTTATATAAAAGAGATCAGAGTAAGCTTCTGAGATTGTGCTATCAGATTGCAGTACTGGAAGAGGAAGATGTATGAAGAACAAATGGAACCAGATAATCAAGGTTGCAATAGTATTTGATCTACTTTCATAAGAAATGTGGATTGATGCAAAGAAGGGGAGAATGTGCCCTTCCTCCTAAACAATGTTGGATGGGAGTATTGCAGTATCTCCCTTCCCTGTACAATAACACGAGCAGATGATAAATAGCTGTCTAAAGGCAATATTGCTCTTAAGCACCATTAATATTTTACATTTACTTTGAAGTCACAGGTGGGACTTCTATGGCGATTTTGGCTGTAGGGCAGTGCTAAATCCTGAAAAACAGAGGAGCACTTTGAAAAATAGCACCTCAAGCTCTATTCCACAAGCTTGCTTTGATGATTGATAAATTACAATGACAATTAGGCTACTTAATTGCAAAAATTAACACCTATTTTCTTTAAAGTTTTGTGGTTGTATGCAGTATTTTCCCAAGGATTCTTGAACTCATTTTTACTTGCCTTGGGTTTTATATGTGTCACTTGCCCTCCTAGAATTTTCAAGTAAGTCTTTGTGACATGTATTCACCTAAGGTATGCCAAAGTGCTTCTAGTACCTGATTGTTCTCTCTTCCAAACCAAAGAGTAATGTCTTTTGCCAGCCTTCTGGACTCTGGAAGCTTGTATTTTTTTAAAAAACACAATGAAAATGGCTTTTTCTGTGTTGTTTTCCACAGGAAAGCCGTTTCATTAATGCTTTCAGCTTTTCTCAGGGCTCAAATTGCTTTGGTGGATGCTTTGATTTCAAAGTCTGGTCATTATAATTCAGTCACTCAAGGCCTTTTAACTTAAAAATTGTAGCTATGGAATAATTTTGATTCCATAGGAACAAATTTAAGCTTCCTACTCATTGGGAAATGTAGCAAATGCTTGTGCATAGTAAGAAAAGTTAAAGGGTAAGAAAATAAGCTATACTGGGTTAGAATAACTTAAAATGCTGTTCATAATATATTGTTATTGAGGAATTATTAATTCTGATTAAATACACAAGAGGACAATGAAATTATTGGGCTTAAGTTTTTTGGTGAAAGATAGAATGAATTAAAAATACCTAACAGCTGTTGAGGCTGATTATAATGGAAGAAAAATTATTTTCCCTGTAATCTTCTGCATTTTTAGCAGAGACTTCTGTAATAAAAGACCTACTAATAAGAGAAAAATAAGAGCTTATTAACCTGTATACCTCTGTATAAGTGGGAGATCCCAGGGAAAAAAGAATAGATCCCCAAGGCAAAGGATGCAGAATTCAATACTGTCTTAATAGAGAAGGGGAGTGGGGATGAAAACCTCCAAAGGATTTGGAGGATCTGTCTTCAGGCAGATAAAGGGAGTTCAAAGAAAATCTCTTGCAGCATTTGCTGTTTTCTCAAGTACTTAACTCACAAAATAATCAATATACCAAAGTGGTGTAATTTGGGTAGCATGCCCTGATGTCCACAGTCAAAATTTGGAATGGTATATTCTGCTACACTTCTCTAATCATTGGTAAGATCCTGTGCTAAGGACTTTACTTAAATTCTGTCATTTAATTTTTGCAGTTACTGGTAATCTAGGGCTTTGATGGAGATCGATTAATGCTTATACAGTACTTGGAATTAATGGTTTCTGGCACATAGTAATTGTGCAGTAAATGGTAGTATTATTCTTTACCTTATTATAATTATATGAAACAAGCTTACATGATCATAATATATATCATCATAAAATTCTGCAATAGTCACTACAATAAAAGTTTAAACGCATTTGAATGGTGATTGCATTTGAAATCTAAAATCACTCTGGGGAAATACTTTTGATCTGGACCCCTCAGTTGTATTCACTTATATTTATTATCTACTGACACTATGGTTAAAACAAGACTTTTTAAAAATGTGGGCTTTTAAGAGTATGTAATTAATTGGGAAGATGCCCTAAGCTTGCCCAACAATCACAAAATAACAGATGTTGATGTACAATCAAATGCTAAACAGTAAGATAGAAGCAATATGGGTGAAAAAGAGTTTGGAAAGTTTTCCTGAAGATACAACTTGCTTACATCTTCAAGTTTGATAATTTAAGTGACTTTATTTTAAAGAAGGGGGGGAAAATAAGGCCCAAGAGTTATTTCTCTCCATGGCAAATAGCGGGAGATGAGTTCTTAAAGATGCTTACTGCTATTAAAAAGCTAACCTAGAAACTTGTACTAGAAGTAGTCTGCAAAAGCACGGACCATTGCTGATACATTTCCATATTCTTCATCTTAGAATCTAATGTTCTATTTCTTGACTCCATCCAAAGGTTCCTAGCAGCCCCTAAAGGAGTTATTTCCTGCCTGGGTATCAAGAGGGCTGAAGTGGACATCTCCCTAGGCAGTGGCCTCCACCCTGCAATTCCTAACATACTGATTGAAGACCACCCACCAGGTAAGCATTGACTTACCATGCTAACATGACCATCAAAGATCAGCCCTGAGATTTTATACTGAAGTGAATCTATTAACTTCAATAGCATTTGAGATCTTTCTCTTGATTCTCTTCACCTCCCTCTGTCCTTCTCCGTCATAGTTACCTGTTAATATTTTATAACTTTCAAAAATGAGTTGTGGCTACTTAGAAAAATTCTCATAAGTCTTGCTATCTTGTATATTATCTGCAACATAGGCCAAATGTCTTCATGAAACTTAAGGGGGTTATAAGTGTTCCCTGGGCATAATATTTTTCCCACTCTGTGCTTTTCTTGTCATGGATCCTTCTGTCTTTGATGTTCTTCCATTTTCCCTTTCTTTAGTGAGCATAAAAATCCCCCTCCCAACACCAAATACATATTAGAATTTTAGGAACATGTATATATTAGATTACATGGCAAAATAGAATTTAAAGTTACTGATGGAATTAAAATTGTTCATCGATTGACCTTAAAAATAAGGATATTATCTTGGGTTATCCAGTGACCCCAATATCATCACAAAGACACCTAAATGAAAGGATATAGAAGAAAAGTGTGCTGGGGAGGTAGGCTTATAGAAAAAAGGCACAGAGATGCCAAGTTACTAGCTTTAAGGATAGAGGAAGGAAATCATGAACCTAGGAATGTGGGCAGCCTCTAGAAGCTGGAATAGGCAAGGAAATAAATTCTCCCCTAGAGCATCTAGAGAGAAATTCAGTCCTGCCTACACCTTGATGTTAGCCAAATGAATTCCATACTGGACATAACCAGCAGAATTGTAATATGATGGTCGTTTCCAGGAACTACACTTGGAATAATTTGTTATAGAAGCCATGGGAAACTAATGTTCTTTCATAAATCTAAATAGATATTACAGAATCCATGATAATAGTTATTCTATTAAGTCCTGTGGATTTCAGTTATTGGGTCTATGATTTATATGCAGAAGCAATTAGGGAATGCCTGTTGGTTATGGACAGATGGAAAAACCGCAATTGGAATGTTAGACTGGATTGAGGGATAAGGATGACCATAGTATATGGGAATGGGCTGGTCTATATTGAGTACAAAATGTACTTGAGATCTATGGGTAGGAAATGATAGTAAGATGGAGTTGAAATCTGTCTTCTAAAGAATAAGGATGAAATTAAGAACAGCTATAATAAATCAAGTACTACTGTGTATACCTTAGTTTGCTCATTTGTAAAATCAGGGTAACAATCATACAAAGTTGTCAGTCTTAAATGGCACAAGACATGTAAACATATTAACTCTCTGGAATCCAGTGAACCTGTCAATAAATGGTAACTTTAATTATAATACATGCATGCATTTAGGAAGATTGAGCCTGTGATGTTTGGTACAGTGATACTACCAAACATGAATTGAAGCTAAAAAGTGTCCTATTTTCCTAGTGGTTTAAAATTGGCAAATGCTGCATTCCACTCCAGTGCAGTCTTGCAGAGCATTCTACTTAATGTTACAGAAAGATGTTAATTTTGGCTGTCACAGCTGGATATTTATTAAATGTAAGCATTTCATCTGCAAGAACAGGAATTTCAAAACACATGTAGGCATTCTCTTACATAATTAGGACATGGAAGTTATTCAAATTTCTGTTACACATGACTTAAAAACTATGGAACTTATACACATGATCTATATATGTATATACACATTGAGTTCTGTGGGGATCAAAAATGGCATAATATAACCTATCACCATTAAAAGCACTTGTTAGATATATGTAATGATGGTTGAAGACAAGATGGTAATAAATTACAAATTTTGTGTAACACAGGACTAGAAAATAGCCTGTTAATAACCAAATTTTAATTGTGTGATTGAAAAGGATTCTAAAATGGCCTAAATAAGAGACTGATGGAGTCTAGAATAACCTAAGAAAGCTTCATGAGGAGCTGGGACTTGGTCTTTGAAGCACAAGTCAGTAGAAAGAAATGGAGCTGGTAATTTCAGAAGAGAGAAATGTCATTAGAAAAAGATTAGAGAAAGTGTGACCGTATTTAAAAATGTTAAGTGATAGTAACTATCCATCTCCAGAGTTAGGCATGGAAACATTTCTAGAAGTCTTCTAATTCTGGAAATTTTGCTCAAGCTCCTTAAACACCTCAATTAGGAACAGGGCTGGCATTGAGTGTATGGCCTGCAAAACTTACTATGACTGTCTTTGTCATTATTACCTTGGCTCTTGCCTTTGTTTCTATCTTTAATTTAGGACTTTGTGCTGTACTTTGACTTGTGCTGGAAAAAGAAAACCCGGGAGGAAAAGTAGGCTTAAGCTTAAGCTAGGCATGCCTTTTCGTGAGTTTTCTGAAGATGCTCAGGCTGCTTCTCTCTGATTGGCCCTATTATATGTAATTTGACTGTTGAGAAGATTTTTCCTGGAAAAGGAAAATAAATGAAGAGCAAAATGCAGATGTTTAAGTATCAAGCCTCATTAATTAGATCCATATTAACTAACTCTAATAGACTACTTGCTGTGCCTCAAGGGACTGATGGAGAGGTTAAAGAGACTTAATTTTATGTCAATCTGTCCTGTTTTCTTAGCTTTTATAAGGCCCAGAAACGAATATTGTGTAAATGTTTCCATCTGGGATAGATAAAACATCATTTTCTCAAACTTAATCATTTGCTTGTCCAATTGAGGTTATAAAATAGGCACTTATTCTTGTATTACCTTCATTATTTTTGCCATTTTTACATACCAATCTTGTCAATTACACAATATTTCAATTAAAATCAATTTCCTGGTTTATGAGATAAATGTATTTTAAGGGAAATTTTTATGTCCATAATAGCAGAAAGCTAGCATTATTTTCTCTGAATAGAAATATTTATTATGCAGAAATACTAAAACCAAATGTTACTAAACCCTAGTTATAAATAGAGTTGCTTCCTGAAGATGGAGTCAGAAGCCCTCACTCTTAAGTTTAAAAACCAAGATTTGTTCACGGAAGAAGGACAAAACAAAAAGGACCTGGATTTCTCCTATGATTCATTATTCTTCCAACACCATATCCAGGTACTATGTAAACCCATCTGGCTTATTGTTGGTGTTGAGAGACTGTAGTGAAAGGAAAGTAAGACAAAAGAAGTGGTAGGAACTTATCCTTGCCCTACTGGACAGTGACCTGGTTCTCTTTTGCCTATGCTGCAAGCTTTATATCAGCTTAAAATCCTCATTCTCCACTCTGACTGGCATAGGTAGTTTATACATAATCGAGGATTTTAATGTTCTATAGTATTATAACCCTTTTAAAATGGGTCCATTCATTTGTTTATGGAGTCTTAAAACAAATATTCCTTGAGTGTCAACCAGATGCCAGAGGGTTTTCTAGGTACCAGAGATTGAGTAGATGAACAAAACAAAATTCCTGACTTCATGAAAGCCATTAACAATTAAGAGATGATGGATATGTACATAAATGATCAGTGTTATAAAGGAATTTAACTTGGAAAAGGGGGGCATACGGAATTTAGAAAGGGAGAGGCCAAAAGCGGAGACTCAAAAA
>NW_027532679.1:7238104-7243152 GCF_008692635.1 Crocuta crocuta | reverse complement strand
AAATAAATAAAATAAAAAAAAAAAAAAAAAAAAAAAAAAAAAAGGTGAGATTGATCTTAAGTCTAAATGAGGTGAGGAGTAGAGTTGATCCATAGAAGTTAAATATCTCTCAGCAGAATGTTAGAGGAAAGAGTGACCACAAAACCCTTGCGTATATTTAAGACACAGCAAGGTTGTCATTGCCTCTAGAGTAGAGTGAGAAAGGAAAAGAACCTAAACCAAAGGTAAGGAGAGGCTAGATCACTTAGGGTATTGTAAGATATTGAATGGGTTTTGGCTTTTACTCAGTGAAATAGGAAGTCATGCAGGGTCTGTGAGTAATATCTTAAGATACTTTTAAATGATCATCAGACTGCTATTAAATAATGGATTGCTTTACTGTTAAGAGACTGTAAGGTAGCTGAAAAAAGGAAAACCTATGGCTATTGCAGCGGTAGAGGAAAGAGCTGCTATTGACATAAACCACAGTGGTAGAGGGGTGATGAGTTTTCTGAACATACTAGAAAATAGAGCCAGTACAACTTGCTGGTTGATGGAAAGGAATGACTCCAAAGACTTTGGCCTTAGCAATTGGAAAGATGGCATTCTCCATCACTGAGTTGGGTAATATTGGGGGAAGAACAGATTTTCGTGGGAGGGTAGTGTGGGGTAGATGAAGAATTTGGTTTGGGGTATAATAATTTTGAAATGTCTCATAGGAATCTAAGTGTAGATGTCAGGTAAACAGCTCAATATTTTAAAATGAAGTTCATACGAGACTAGGTTAGAAATCTGAGTTTTAAGGTAATAGTTTACAGATGTTAAAATAGTGAGACAAGATGAAATCACAAAGGTAATTAGCTTATAAAGCCTACCAAGGAATTTTGGGCTGAGTTTTGTTAAATGGTTGGGGATATGCAGTGAGATGAGCAAAGAAGATGAAAAGTGATAATAGAGAGTGAAACTTAGACGTATGTAATCTCCAGAAAACGATGTGAAAAAAGTATTCAAGGAGGATGGATAAAATGTTAAATGTGCAGTTGAACAACGATGAAGTCTGAGGCATATATAATTTGAGAATATAAAGATTATTAGTCACTTTGACAATAGCACTTCTCATGAAGGAATGGACACAGCAAACTGATAGGGGATCAACAGAATAAATGGAGGTATTGGAAAAAGAGTATATAAAACTTTCAAAGTGTTTTGATGTACATGAAATGGAATATTGGTGTTACTTGTAGGGGGAAATGAGGTCAAGATACGGTTTGTTTTAGAAGATGGTAGAAATTACAATGTATGAAGTGAAGAAAAAAACATCTAGAAGAAAGAACGAGTCAGAAGGATGCAAGGAAGTTGCTGCATCCATATCCTTAGAGACCAAAGAATATTGGATCTAGTACATAAATGAAAGGGTTAGCTTTTCAGTAGAATATGGACCACTCCTCTGTAATGGAGGAAACAGAAGATGTGGGATCAAATGGTCTCTCTTATATAATTGAATCATTCTTCCATTTTGTACAAGGTCTATAACTTTGGCCTCTTTGTGCATCTGTATTACAGAATACCTTCTAGGACATGGATCAAATTTTCTTCTTGGGGGCATTTTTTAGTAATCCTCTCACTTCTGATGGTCTTTTCTGGATTCTAATAATACATACTGATTTTAAAATATACTCCTTACTTAACACATGAAGCCTTGTTTTATCCTCCATTTCTAAATTAAAAGCTGAAGATTTCTGTAATGTGTTCACGTAATCACCTTGTAAATTCATAGACTTTTTGAAGATCCCACTTATGTCCCTAGTTTTTAAGCCTTTGTAACTTCTCAAGAGTTAAATCCTTCCCTCCTTTTGTCTATCCGATTTAGTCCATGTCTTTGTATTGCCCAATTTCTAACTCTTGGTTGAAAATATTCCTGTTTATCACCTATTGGCTGTTTAGGATAGGGACTGTATCTTATTTATATTAAGTATTCCCAACTGTGAGTAGTGTCTTCTACATCCTAGGTGAAGGTGAAAAAATAAAATGGTAGCTTTATGTTCAGTATGTGCTGATTAGATCAAACTTCACTATTGTTTCCTATGATATGAATTCATCATGACCTTACTAGTACTAAAGGTGGTGATTTGGGGTGCCTGGGTGGCTTAGTCGGTTAAGCGTCCGACTTTCGCTTAGGTCATGATCTCGCTGTTCGTGTGTTTGAGCCCCGCGTCAGGCTCTGTGCTGACTGCCAGCTCAGAGCCTGGAGCCTGTTTCAGAGTCTGTGACTCCCTTTCTCTCTAACCCTCCCCTGCTCACGCTGTCTTTCTCTCTCTCCTAGAAATAAAAATATTAAAAAAAATAAAATAAAGGTGGTGATTTAATTTCTTCAGAGATTACTAAATGGAATTAAGACATAAGCAATAAAGATTATTTGACATGAAACAGAGCATGTATATCTTTGTTGATTGCAGTAAATAGAAGTCTTACTGATGGTGGTCTCTATACAGGAATCCCACATTCTTGAGCATTATACAAATAGTGTTTCTCAATTTCATTGATTTTGTTTTCTCTTCTGTCCCAATTTCACTTAACTCATTTCATTGAATTACACATTGGCCAAATGTTTATTACTGTCTCTATTATCCTGGTGTCATTATCTTCTGGGCTAATATAATCTCTATCATAATAAAATTTTAGAAAATCAGAAAATTAGAAAAGAAAAGCTGATAAAAGAAAAATAAAAGGTTTGATATTGTGTACCAATGTAATTCTACCGAGAGTGAATTGTTGACAGATTTGTGAGGCAGCTTCAGGTTTAGTGGCACAGTTTATTGAGATAACTTCTATCTCTCATAAATTACTACTCATACATCCTTCCTTCAATTCCTCTAATGAATGAAACTTGAGAGGCTTCTGGAGATTTCCTCTCTTCTTGAGCCTTTATATGTCAAAAAACACTCTTACTCTGACTCTTATTTTTACCTTAAAATGATTTATTGCCCTATTTTGGTTAAGATGTATTCCCTCAGGTGTAACTTTCTTCTCCCTACCCACTCATTTCTTAATTCTGCATTTTTTCTATCCCAATTAAGATCTTTCAAGATTCCTACAACAAATAATGACTGAAATTGATTTGTGAGCTTAAGTGAGATTTATCTAGGAGAGTACTTGACATACAGCTTAAACTTGATACATATTTTTTAATACTACATGGCTGCATGCATGCATGGATAGATGGTAAACGTGTATGCAGAGTACTAGGATCTATTATCTTTCACTGTGGACTTAATATAATATGTTTAGAGGTTTTTTGTCAGTAAAATAAAACAAGTTATATCAAAGCTTTCACTTAAAAGGATTTTAATGATTACATAATATATATTTGAGTAGATGCACCACTGAATCTCTACTATAAGCCAAATCTGGTGAAAGTATTTTACACATATAACCATTACATTCCTCAAAACTACCCTACAACTTAAGTAGTACTATCTTTATTTTGTAGATGAAGAATCTGAGACTTAATAAAGTCTATCAAAACCTAAGGTTCTCTAGCTAAGATGTAGGAGAAAGGAGGATCAAACCTAGAACTCTCAGGGGTACCTGGGTGGCTCAGTCAATTAAGCTTCTGACTCTTGATTTTTGGCTCAGGTCATGATCTCACAGTTGGTGGGTTTGAACCCTGTTTTGGGCTCTGTGGTGATGGCATGGAGCCTGGTTGGGATTCTCTCCCTCCTTCCCCCATTTGTTCTCTCTCAAAATAAACAAACAATAAAAAAACTAACTCTCTACTCTAAGACGTTATCTTTCCACTAAATAGAGCCACCTTTATGTAGAATGTTAAAGTTCTAATAGTAAAAATTAATCCATCATAGATTTATAATTTATGCATAATTTTTAAAGTCTTAATTAGATCAGATTGCTGCTATGTTGATAAGCACATAATAAAATTTGGTAGAATTGATGATAATGCTATGTAGACATTACAAACTAGTGACCTCTACAGATATGCTTGTAGATGAAGGGTGCCAGAGGGTTGAGAGGAAGGAAGAAAGGGAAATAGCATTCTAAAAATCTGAGCCAGTACTTGGTGAATTGGAAGAATCCACACAGACAAAATTCCAGATAACTAACTTCTCCTGAGCAATCTATAGCTACTTCAAGATAGGAGTGCAGTCTGCCTGGCAACAGTGAGTTTGAGCCTGCCACTTCATGCCTCTTTAAATGTGAAAGCACCCTCTAGTTAACTACTCCCAGTAGGCTAGTTTATTTTGACAACGTATGTGATANTTTTGTAAGGTTTCCAATGGCTTCAGATCTTTTCTGTGTGATGTATGGGTGCGAGTGCAAGTACGGAGCTCCTTACTTCTCCGCCATCTTGCCCCTTGTGATAACTTTAGATACTTGCATTTGAAATAAGTCGAATAATACTTCTAAGAACTCTCTTTTAAATAGAATTTCAAAAATGTTTCATTTTCTTTATTTCCCATTTCTATACACAAATGAGTTCTATCAAATGGTAGCAAAATATAAGAAGGGAGAAGGACTTTGGAAGATGGCAATCTCTGTAGTTCTCGAGTGGTACTATATCAAATGTTATTACTAGAGCTTAAACCACTCTCCACTGCAAAAATTGCAGTTAATGTGAAAAAGAAGTAATAGAATTACTTTAAATTATCGAAGACAAGTTTGCATCTAGTTCTAGGATACTGAGAAATCCCTCACGAAGCTACAATAACCTACAGTTGAGAGGATGGGAAGGGGAAGAATTTAAGATTAATCACCATCTAAAACTCTATTGAATTTCAATTTATACTAATGTTCACTTTTAAGATGATTTTAGTAACTTCATTTAATTGTAATTGAGTTAAAGAAGAATAACTTCCAGTTCACTATGTTTGTTTTACATTTCCAGTGGCATGAGACTTGTTTGAGGAAAAAATGGAAAAACAACATTCTATAATTTTAGAGTTATATATATGTGGTCTTGCTCCTGGTTAATGGAGGTTCAGAATGAATAAGGTCTTGTATGTAAGCCTAAGTAATTGTTCAGTGATCTGTTGCATTAGGGTAATTGATACACA
>NW_027532679.1:7137450-7237972 GCF_008692635.1 Crocuta crocuta | reverse complement strand
AATAAAAAAAAAAAAAAAAAAAAAAAAAAAAAAAAAAAAAAACAACCCTGCAAGTTTGCCTTCCCTTATTTTAAGATCTTATTGAGGTAGAAACCGTAAGTAAATTAATAACTAACCTGTGTGATTCTTTCTATCCTCCAAATGGACTAAATAATTGTTCTGTCCTCTTTTGCTAAGAAAAAAAAAAAAAGAGGTGGGGCAGAAGTTTACCCAGTGGGCCCAGGGTTGCCCTTGAGAAAGATGAAAAACTTCAATACCAAAATAAAACCAGCTTGACTCCAAATACTTGTCGACCTAACTCTACAGGTTGTGTGTCTCTAACCTTCAATGTAGTCATGAGATCTAAACCTACCACACATAAATTTTTGAGAATGACTATCAGTATCATTTGAACTCGCCTGATTATAAATAGATGGTACCACCTAGCCAATTCTTTCAATAGAGCCTTATCAGAATTACATGGTTATTCAATCCATTTACAACTACACTGCTTTGGATATACAAAGTAGAGATTTCATCAGATGTACAAATATGTGCATGAAATGATGCCGTTTCACACACTTTGAGGATCCCCTAAATTATAGCTTAATATGATAAGAGAATAAAGTCACAACTTATAACCTTTTGAATTAGTCTGATCTTTTCTATCAAAGGCTCGCTGTGGGAGCCTGGGAAATCCTGTCACAAACGGGGGTGGGGCGGCGGTTCTGGCTACAGATGGACATCTAAGGAATGTGGTACCAAGTAAAAAATGACTTAAGTCTACACCCACACCCAAGGGTTATAAAAGTCATCAAGTGGAATCCTTTTCTCTTCTCTTTGGTAAAATATTTTAATAAATGGTTCTAAAACCCAGGTATACAAACTCAAATAATAGAGACTATCTGCCTTTGTTTTATTTATTTTGAGAGACCGAGAAAGAGGCCAGAGAGGGGGAGAGAGAATACCACGCAGGCTCTGTGCTGATAGCATGGCTCAAATTCACTAACTGTGAGATCACAACCTGAGCTGAAATCGAGTCAGATACTTAACTGACTGAGCCATCCAGGTGCCCTTTAATTTTTTTTATAGATACATCATTCTATAAATGAAGTTTTTTTTCCAAGTAACTAAAAATGTTAACATATTTATATAGCTAAGGCATATTGAATACTTGTGTCCGATATTGCACTATATCTTGATATACACTATTCACAAGTAATTCATTAGGTCTCTAATACTAGATGAAGCATGTGTGGAAAAGTCAGTTTAAATAACTTATCTGCATTGAGAAAGATCTAGGATTTTATTTCACCTTCATCCCATCCAAAGTCTGTAAAGAAACATTATGCTGACCCAGTAAATGATAGGTTTGCATACACAGGTATATACACATATATTCACACATAAAAATGTGAGCACACATGTACAGGTGAAATATAATTAACATAAATCCTATATGAATTACTGAATTATACAAAATAAGCACTGCATATATATGTATAGGTTTGAGGATATTTCCTGAATTTTCATAGAATTGGAATACCAAAGTCCTTATCTTCCATTCAACCTTTATTGCTGTCTCCATAAAGCTCTAATTTTGTCAAAGCCATCTTATCTAGCCACTTAATGTTAGTAATATTCATGCTTCATCTCTTTCCTTAACCTATGTAGTCTCTCTATGCTTCATGCCTTTGCCAAGGGAAGACTTCCTTCTTGCTTGTGGGCAGCCAATTCTAGTTGCTTATTTTATGATAGCATCACAATGCACCTTATTCTCAGAGAATCCTTGCTAAGCTGATGAGTTTGACTTCCTGCTTCTTTTAGAGACAATTGTATTAATTGAAAGCTTTTTGGATTAAAAGAATTTCAAGAACTAAATGTAGACTTTTTTTCCTCATGAAAATGCTGGCATCAGAATTTGTATTGAGTCTTCAACATTTCAGTGGTCTCCTTACAGTTGCCAGTCTAAAGACCTATTTTGTCTCTGTTGCATAATGCCCATCATCCTTGTGTGATAGAGATAATGTTTCTTGCAGATCATTTTTGAAAAGACATGCCTTTATTATATAAGGCTTGACTATCTGTATGTAGTTACTAGTGGATTATGGGACAATGGGTATTTTAGAATTGATCCAATCTGTCAAACCCTATTCCAATATGAGATAATGTTTTTATTAATGACAAGATGATGAAAGCTTGTTTGATATAAACTCCTCAAATGGACTTCAAATATATTAAACAGAATATCTAAAAGATTAACAGCTAGGGTATATTTAATAACCTGAAGAGAAGACCTTAAATATGCACATGAGTTACCATGAAGGCTTGGAATTTTAGGTTTGAACAATGAAAAAATTCTTTCTGAGTAGCCAATTCTGAAGATGGCCCGACTGTTGTTAAAAATGGCAACAGAAAGAAGAGATACAGGTATCCTCAGAAGACTTAAATGGTGGCGGTGAAATAAGGTTATATTTGCTTGATTTGTCTGTCTTCCCAGCTTTTAACACAAAATAGGGACTTTGTATATTTCTGTGTTGTCTGTCTGTCTGTCTCTCTCTCTTTTTTTTTTTTTTTTTTTTTTAGCTGAAGGGAAAGGTTTTCAAATGGTAGGAAATTAGCTGATTGGGAGCTCTCATATTAGGACCTTATAGACCTTATATATGCTCTTCCATTGATACAGGCACAACCAGGCTTTAAAGGACCCATGAGTCCCTCTTGCCTCCTTGCCTGTTGCAAACATGGGTGGAGAGCCTACTCACTAGGAAGCCTGAGGGAGCAGAGTAATGGAGGTGACTGTGCAGTGTTTCACACAAAGGAAACATGGGTTTGTGCTTGATGAATTGACTGGACATTTAATGCATAGACAACTTAGAATCCTTAATAAATAGTTCATAGATCCTTCCCAATGCTGGCATAAAAACATTATTCCTTGGCTGGAGTCAAACTTGCTGAGCTTTATAAAGCTCTATCTCATATCAACTAGTTTTATTACCCGATGGCAGGTGACAATTATTTCGATGTCATCTCCTGTCGGGAATAATTAATGTATGCATAGCATGGCATGTAATGCCTAGGAAAATTAACTCTAAGGTACAAAAAAGTCTGACATGTAATACTTAGCCTCTGGCTCCACATACATATAAATTTTATACTAAATTAGAAAAAAAATCAACCAAAAATATGGACAGGAGTTTAAAAGGAAAGAAGGCAACTTCACTTTTGGGATGACAGTGTACCTACTCTGCAGAAAAACCAGCAAAACAAGCAAATCTGGTGAAAATTCAAACCATAAGCAATCATTTAAAGTCTTAGAAAATTGTTTTTTTTTTTAATGTTTTTTATTTCTGTGAGAGAGACAGACAGACACAGCATGAGCAGGGGAGGGTCAGAGAGAGGGAGACACAGAATTTGAAACAAGCTCCAGGCTCTGAGTTAGCTGTCAGCACAGAGCCTGACTTGGGGTTCGAACCCACAAACCGTGAGATCATGACCTGAGCCGAAGTCAGACGTTTAACCAACTGAGCCACCCAGGTGCCCCAAAAGTCTTTGGAAATTGTACTATGTGCATCCAGAAATGCAAATATGAGAAAATATATTAAAAGTAAGGAAAGTATGAGTCTGGCTTGTAAGCTGTGATCCACTTTCTACCTCTTCACTTGTCTGTTGGAAGCTCTACTCCATCTAAGTTTATAGGGAGATCTGATTAAGAAGATGAGACTTCATGTCTCCTGAGTGTTCAATCAGGGCTTACCATATCTCCCTATGAGGGGTAGACTTCCAGGACTTCTCATCTCCTCCAACTCCTGGTTGAAGAGGCTACATTCACAGGGAATGCAATTGAGAGTGCAAGAACTCCCTTCCTCCACCCATGTTTACTCACAGGGCATAGACTCTGACTCCAGCATGGAAGGCTAAGAATACTGGAACCCTACCAGCCTTGCCCCAGCTCAATCCTAAAGGTGAGTTTCCATGCAGGAAGATATAAATCAGGAAGACTAGAGGTTACTGTTCCTCTCAAAGCCCAGTATAGTGCCCCAGAAAATGTGCTCAAGGGAAGAGGTAGTCCATAAGGAACTACAACAAAGCTCTCACAATAGGAACTCCCTGTATTTGAAACAGCAATAGGGAGATTAAATCCCATGAATACTTTCAAAGATAATAGCTCTTCCTACTAATGCAATGTGATACATACTAATGGATGTATGTCATCATGCTTCTGTCCAAACTCCTAAAATTTAAGATACAAAGAGTGAGACTTAAGGTAAACTATAGACTTGGAGTGATTATGTGTCAATGTAGGTTAAGCCTTGGTTAAAAAAATTATGTAAGTTTTATATACCTACATACACACACACACACACACACACATACATATATATACATACACACTTTGGTGAGTGATGTTGATGGAGTCTATCTGATAAGGAGGCTGATATGATCAGTTGTATATGATAAACCTTAGAGGAACCCCTAGAAAGTAACCAAAAAGCATAGTGGAAAAAAATCACTGAATGAATTAAAACGTTAGACTTGAAAATACTTAGGGGCACCTGGGTGGCTCAGTCAGTTAAGCCTCTGACTTCAGCTCAGGTCATGATCTCACGGTTCGTGGGTTCGAGCCCCGTGTTGGGCTCTGTGCTGACAGCTATCTCAGAGCTGGAGCCTGTTTCAGATTCTGTGTCTCCCTCTCTCTCTGATCCTCCCCTGTTCACACTGTCTCTCTCTCAGAAATAAAAATTAAATAAAATACTTAAAGCAATACAGGAGAAACAGGAACAAAAAGCCCATGAAACGTTAAAATAAAATAATAAATTTAACTATTTAAGAAGCATAAAATATATTGAAATCCTATATTTTAGGGGCCACTATGAATAATACTAGAAACCAGTATATGAAGGAAACCTAGAAAAGTCACAAATGTGGAAAATAAACAATTTCTTAAAATCAATGGATCAAGGAGAAAATCATAAAGGAAGTTAGAAAATCCCTGAAGGCTAATGAAAATAAAGATACAACATATTAAAACATGTGGATTACAGCCAATCCAGGGCTTATAAGGAAATTGATAATCCTAAATAACTAAAGACAGAAGAAAGCTTTCAAAAACTGAATTCTCCACTTGAAGACCTTGGAAAAAGAAATAAACTAAGCCCAGAAGAAGTGGAAGGAATGAAATAATGATTAAAGTGAAAATTAATGGACTAGAAGATAAAAATAATACACAAAATTCAATGAAGTAAATTGGTTGATAAGATCAACAAAACTGAAAAACTTGTAGCTAAATTGAGCAAGTAAAAGAAGATTCAAATTGCTCAAATCAGAAATGAAAGTAGGGACATTACTACCAACTTTACAGAAATAAAGTTTATAACAGAATGTTGTGAACAAATAGAGACCAACAAATTCTGTAACCTAGATGAAATGGATAAATTGCTAGAAAGCTACACCACCCACAACCAAGGAGTAAGTTTCCAGGAAGCATTTTAGTGTCTGGATTCCAGTTTTTTACAATCTTTGTTTTTCTTATTTTCTTAAGTGTTTGTTTTTGAGAGAGAGGAAGAGAGGGAGAGGGAGACAGAGAATGAGGGATATACAGAATCCAAAACAGACTTCAGGCTCTGAGCTGTCAGCACAGAGCCCCGTGCAGGGCTCGAACTCCTGAACCGTGAGATCATGACCTGAGCCATTCACACCTTACCTGACAGAGTAAACCAGGTGCCCCTCAGTTCTTCAGAATCTTTAAAATAGACTGCTTAGTGATTAAAATTCAGTGGAGAGTTGAACATTACCTCCCATGCAGAGCGTAAACTTCTGATCAACGGTGCTAACCTAGAGTTTTGTGTGTTGTACTTAAAAGGAACTGAAGTCTATGCACTGCCCTGTTTTTCAGCAATTATAACCTAGTCCTCATTTGTTGCCTATTGTCTGTCACTTCTTCACAGTTTTGTTGAAGTTCTACCTGATTTCCTCAATTTTAATATCCTTCTGATAATTGCTATCCAGCCTGTCAGAAACCAGTTTGTGCTTTGAAAGTTACCTGATGCTTCTAAGCTGACCTACATTTTCCTCTCTGAATGTCCTAACTCTTCTGTTACTTTTGTATTAGAGTTTAAGCACAGTGCACTTGTATTGGAGTTGTATTCATGACTGTTTCATGCTGTAAATTACAAATATCAGGAAAGTTGGGACAGTTCTTGATCATTTCCCTTTACCACTTCCATCTCCAGATACACTAGAAATATCTGATGCATATCAAATGAAAATAATAAAATTTGTAAGTATTGACATGAAAAGAGAAATGCTAAAAAATAAAGTGTTAGAGTCTCTTTCCTCACTAAGGTTTCTCACCATTACCAGGAAGATTGGTCTGTCATATCAACAATGAATACTTTATTCCTTTTAGCAGGCTGAGAGAAATTAAGGAAAATTTGCCCCAGACAGCTATTAATAGGAGCAGTAATCCCTAACAGGCACTGCACTCACCTTCACATACTATATCTCATGTGATTTTCACTATTTCATTGTTCCTTCTCACAAATGAGACTTGGAAGATAAAGCAGCTCACCCATGCTTTTTCAGCCAAATAGGAACGGGAATCCTATTTGAACCTGTGTTGGTCTGATTTCTTAACCACTTCAAAAATTCATTGTTTTTTAGGGCATGTTTACCAATGCAGAAAAAACAGGGTTTTTCTAGGATGAAATGCAAATGATTGCTTGAGCTTTGGATTCCTTGTCTGGGTCAATTTACCTTCACAAATCAAAACAGTAATGATTTCCAGATGAGCAGAGTAGTTCAGAATATTGTGACAACACATTTTTCTGGATTTTCTCTTTCCCCAAGACTATATCAATTTACTTTGATGTTGCATTAGCAATCAGGCTTTGGCAGCTTCAGTTGTATTACACACATGTCCTTTTATGCAATAATAAGGTGAGAAAATTATGATTACAGGATGTCTTTGGTAATAGACACTTGAAAACTGGAACATCTATCAAGTGTTGCCATATCCCTAATTAAAAATGTTCTTGGATTTATAGAAAAATGCTTGCTGAGAACTAAGGTAGTTTTCCACCTGCCCTGGCATGTTTTAATCATACGCCTAGTACATGTTCAAAGAATAATGGAAAAAGCAATTTCTAAAACACATGGAGGCAAAAAACAAATATGCTTTTAACCAAACATTTGTCAAAAATAAATCTGGGGCCTAGTTGAATCCCCAGTGTGGCATAGTGAGAAGAGCTGTACACTGGAGTTTGGAGGACCAACTTTAAATCCAAGCTTTCCTACTTACTAGCTATGTGGTCCGGAGTAAGTCATTCACTTGCCTCAAATCTTTTAATTTATTTAATAGATAATTATATTTGCTTTAAATGTTTCTCATAGAGATTAAATAGGTTAAATAAAAAGTCATAGTTCATTACCTGAAATAATAAGTAACAATGTTAAAGTTTTTTATAACTTTTTGGGAGAGTTAAATAGCAAAATATTTATTGATGCCTATGAGAGTTACTAAATATATATATGTAATATTTATATAAGGTACACATACAGGCATACCTCAGAAATATTGTGGGCTCAGTACCAGACCACCTCAATAAACATCACACTAAAATGAGTCAAAAGAGTTTTTTGGCTTCCCAGTGCACATACAAGTTATGTTTACACTATACTATTAGGTGTGCCAATGTATTATGTCTAAAAAAGCAATATACGTATCTTCATTAAAAAATGCTTTACTGCTAAAAAGGGCTATCATCTGCGTTTTCACCAAGGCACAATCACTAGTTACAACTTACCATAACAAATTTAATGAAAAAGTTGGAAATATTGCAAGAATTATCAAAACATGACATAGAATGAGGTGAGAAAATGCTTTTGGAAAAACATTGCCAACAGACTTGATTAATGCAGGCTTGCCACAAACCTTCAATGTGTTTAAAAAAAACAAGATGTGCAAAGTACAATAAAACATAGAATGCCCATATATGATAAATATATTTGTAATTATACACAGTGACACATGCGTATGTGTGTGTATATATATGTGAAGAAGGCGTTTTAATGTAGTTATCAAATATATAGGCTTTAGAACAAAATAATTGAGTATAAATACTGCTCTCCTGCCGGAGGCTGGCTCCGGCTGGGTCCAGGGGTCCCTGAAGGATGGATGGTGTTGGTGAGGGAGGGATGAGAGAGACATGAGAATCTGGTCACCAGGCAGGCATCTCTTCTCTGACTGGGGCTCAACACTTATANTCTCTCTCTCCTAGAAATAAAAAAAAAAAATTAAAAAAAAAAAAAAGATAAACAGGTCTTTCAGGAAACACAATATTTGCTCCCATAATCAAAAAGAAGTTCCTCAATAGGTTCCTTCACAAGATGCAATCAGCATATTCAAGGCCAGAATAAGTCACCCCAAATACTGATCACAAGATGCCTTGGGGATTGGTGCTCCAAGCAAAACAAATGGGTGGGGGTGGATATCTTTCCCTAATTCTAAATTAGGCTTTGTCTCAGGGCCAGGCTCAGTTGTAACTCTTGTGTTCTTAACCCCCCTTTATTATCTAAGTCTTGGATCTGCAAGGCCTGTAGGAGGAGCCTTTTGACAATCATCCACAATGCTTTTATCTAAAATCTCTTTTGAAAAGGCAGGAATATGCTTTTCCTTATGAGGAATCTGTGGGGAATAGTGGTCTGATTTGGAATAGTGTGAGGCCTGGTCAATACCCGCAGGCTCATTTCCAACATGAGCCAGTAGTAGCAGAAGGAGATACTAGTTTTCGTTTCTCATGGCAGGAGCTGTGCAAACACTGCCATTTCCTCGCTATGACTGTCATCCAGCAAGGCCGGTGCGGCTCTCAGCACTCTCTCACCCACTGTCTTTGTGATTTTGGGTGGCAACCCAAACTTTGAAAGCCTTTGTTTTTTCTTCTATAACTAGCTGCTTGTGTTTTTCTGAAAATGTGTAATATAGTGTTTTGCACATAGTACTTGAGATGCTGGACATTTGTGTCCTCTTCACTTAACAAGGAAACAGGTTCAATTATGTTAAGTGTTTTGCCTGTGTTCCAATAGGAATAAGTGAGCAGAATCACGATTTGCATTTGCTCTGGTCTAACTCTAAACTCTCCCTCTTTCTTCTGCAACATGCAACCATTCACAGTCAGCTGACTTATTTTTCCTGTTCATGGAGTTTGCTCTTTGTACCCTCCTGATGCCCATGTTGTAAATTCAGTACAAAATGTTTTAACTGTGGGTCACCAGTAAAAATTCCACACTTATTTATGAAAGGATTCAGATTTGTTTTTAGTTGGCTCTCTATAAAAATTATACTTGAAACCATTAGGGGTATCTCAGTGTGAGAATAAAATCATCAAATAATGATGTTAATGCAATGTACATTGATAACAAACATAATTATTAGAGTATATTGTAAAAAATATGCATAAACTTTACCTATGAATAGCTTTCACTAACATAAGATGAAGCAGTAATTATATGACGATTCTGCACTATTAGAATTAGTGCCTATTATATCATTTTATTTTTTTCATTTTATAGGTAGGTTAGAGACATGCTATTATAGACAGTATAGAAACTAAAGTTGAGGGGGGTGCCTGGGTGGCTCAGTCGGTTAAGCCTCCGACTTCGGCTCAGGTCATGATCTCAACATTTGTGGCTTTGAGCTCCGCATAAGGCTATGTGCTGAGAGCTAGCTCAGAGCCTGCAACCTGTTTAGGGTTCTGTGTCTCCCTCTCTCTCTGAAATAAAAATAAAACAAAAATTAAAAAAAGAAACTAAAGTTGAGGGAAATTATAGGTTTAGTACAATATTGTAGTGTTAATAAGTGGTAGGTCTGAATTTGAACCCAGTCTCCCCGACTATAGTGAAACACCCTCTTGAGCATCACTATTATCAAGCTCAACTACTTTAGGTAAAAAATAAAAAGTGCTTTGCAACTCAGTCACATCCAATTTTATTCCTGGTGCATTTTCCCCACCAGCTGACATTTACTTCAAAAACAGAGGATCTATGGCATTTGAAATAGAGCAGTCATTGTTCTTTATGCTGAACATAATGCTTATTTAATGTTGACATAATAGAGACAGACTAGCACAGGGTGTGCACTTATTATTGCTAGGGATCCAGAGTATATTTGTGCATGTGAAATGAAGTATGGGTTTCATATGGCCACCAATGGGCATGAACCATGACATAAACTGACGAAGTGGGAAGATTGTTTGATATGTTTGTCTACTTTTAATGAGACATGTTTTCATGTCATCGTCCAGACTTTACATTATAGCTGTTATTTACATCCATCCCATGGATATCCTTTCCATACAAACAAAATAACAAAACAAGAATATAACATTCTTTGATATGTTCTTAATCTCAAAGATTCAGTGGCATGGAGAGAAAAATATGCTTTGCTTCTCAACACACAAAAGGCTTTGCTTATCAGAAAGAAGTTCCAAAGAGCTGACTGGAGATGAACGGATAAAAGCTGACCATCCCCAAAGGGGGGGGAAATCACTTTATCAAAATGACAACTAGATAGGCTACGTGTCCGACTGCCCTATGATATCTATGCCATGGCTCTTCAGTTTCCTAATCAAAGTCTCTCTGGCTTGTTGGCCTCTGCTCTATAAATTCTGATTCTATTTGTATCTAAAGATTTCCACTGGGAGACACAGACCTGATAAAAGATAACAAAGAACCATTAGATAAATCAGTGACTGAATACTCTTGTAAATATCTGGGAGTTGGGTTAGAGCATGAAAGATCTAGACAATATATTTAACGATGTCAGTAACAGAATGGAGGAGTTAAAATTTTAGGCTCTGGGTCTGGATTCTTTTTTGCTTACTCTCTTTGTGTCCTCAAACAACTTAAAGTCTCCATTCTTTCCATTTTCTAATTTCTAAAATTAATAATTACACATAAGCAATCAGGATTTTTGAAGATTAAGATAATCTATTTAAAATGCTTGGACTATTTTTTGATATTCAAAAGACCAACAGGTCCTAGCTATTCTCTAAGTGTATCTTTTGCTTCTTACAAAAATCATGTCAGATTGGCACATTAGGCAGCATTGAGTCCAGTTCGTAGGAAGGAAATATATCCCAAATAATCAAATGAAGATAGGCTACTTCGGGCATGTCAGAGTTAGGAGAATGGCAGATTTTCTCTCCCCAAAAGTAAACATACAATTGGACAAAATTGCCAAAAGAACCATTTCTGTGCTCTGGGATTCATCCAAAGGCATATAGCAAATGGAACTGCATTTTTAAAATGAGAATTATGGGGCAGTCAGAGAAAACTGGCAGCATTTGGTGCTGGAGAGGAGTCCGTTAATTTGGAGTGGAAGGCAAAACAAAACCAAAACAAACAAAACCCCACACTCAGCAGAGGAAAGCAAAGGCCTGAAGACATTCCACACTGAGATTACAGTCATAGTCCCAGTTCGGTAAGCACCAGTTTCACAGACTAACTAGGGATTTAATAGAAATATCTGGGGTCCTGGATAGTCCTAGACAGTCTTGATATACCTGTATACTTGGTTATGAACAGAGGCTGTGCACATTCGCATCCGCCAGGGGCTATAGGTCAAGGTATCTACCCATTATTGGCCCCCTGGAAGAAGCTGCACAAACATGAAAAGGGCACATGATAGGTTTTAGCAAAAAGAATGGGGACAGATTGAAAGGTGCCTAACTTTCTTGTGTGCTACCCAAGCTACACACAGACCCATTAACCCCTCCTGTACTGCACAACACTGAAAGCTAGTATCTTGTCAAATTTCTCTCCCTGCCTTTCTGGCCTCCGGTTAGTCCTGGACCTGAAATGCAGACACACAGGCTGCTCCCTGAATGCCAGGTTTAAAATAACAACTGACAGTAAATTGAGCAGAAACATTCAATAACACACCTTGTGAGAAAGTTATGTTTCATTAATAACAGTCCAGACACAGTACTGACAACCTCAGAAGGGGTGGGGAATAAAAATCAGAAATAAGAATTCCTGCACTAGATTATCCAAACTATTTCAGATTTCCTTTAGTATTTCTTACAAAGCAAGTCTGCTAACAATTGATTCTATTCATTTTGGTTTCTAAGAATGCCTTGTTTTTCAGAAGGGTAATGTTCCTGGACGTAGAATTCTTGGTTATTTTTTTTTTCTTTTAGTTATTCCACTGCTTTCTGGCCTTCATTACATCAAATTAGAAGTTTGCTGTTAATCATATTGGTGGTGTTCTTTACTGAGGGGTTCTTTTCCTCTTTTGTCCTAACTTGGGGTCACAAAGATTTTATCCTATGTTTGATCAAAAAGTTTTTTAGTTTTGTTGAGATTTTAGATTTAGGTGCACATTTGTGCAGGTCCACTTGAGTTACTTTGTTTTTCTAATTTAAACATCTCCAAATGTTCTACCTCTATTTGTTGAAATGGCTATACTTTCTCCATTAAATTACTTTTTGCCTTTGATAAAAATCAGTTGTCCATATAGGTGTGGAACTTTTTTTGGATTCTATAATGTATTTGATAAGGAAGTATATTCTGAGGTCATTGAGTGTGCTTTATAAATATCTAAAAAAATCAGTTACTAAATTTTGTTTGATAATCTTCCATATTTCTGTATCTATATTTCTGTATCTTTCAGATATATCACTGTTTTTTTTCTTGGATTATTTCTGATGAGAATCAGTAGTATTAATGATCTGGTTTACCTGTGTCTGTATTTCCTGTCTACATATTCTGTTAGTTTCCAAAAGGAACTATTATATTTAAAGAGATACCCGTAGATTTACCTTAGCGTTTTCAAGATGACAAGGGTAGAGACTAGAAATAACAAAGAAATTAGAAAGATGCATTGTAACTGAGCAGGAGATGAATTCTTAGGGAAGCTTTTCCTTTTCACAAATGCTGCTGGTACCAAAACAGAAATTTATGCTTTGTCTCTCTTGCTAGCATTGTTTTATCTAGTCTAATTTCTCTCAGAAGATCTAGTTATTCAAGGGCCACTTCTTGTAGGAGTCTCTCCATCTTGCACTCCTGAAAGCTTTGTCTCTTGAGTATGATGAATCTGTCATTATCAGAGCCTCTAAGTTTGAGTGATAAATGCCCTCAGAGCAGTGCTGAGACTTACAGAAGTCCAGTGAGAAGATATGTACCCGGATATAAATTTTGACATCTATAGGTATAGATACATGTATATGTGTGTATATTAGAAGAAATTACCCTAAAGTGTATCATATGTATCCCTGATTTCACTCAAAATGATGGCAAATTAAGAATAAAATTGTGTATTTCAGTAATTATATATCTGTTTTAAAGTATGTTCAGAGGGAACATAATTGTTCTACTGAGTTTTGAAATGAAATTTTGGGAAATTAAAAGTGAATGGTTCACAATAGTATATAAAAAGTATATTTCAGAAATCTTTGATCAAATCTTTAAACTTTGTCTTAAGTTTATCCGTTACTGACATAGTTAATTATTTCCTTGTCCATAACTCCAAAACTGGAGCTTCCAGAAGCTTTTCCAGATTCAACCTTCTCTTCATGTTACATTATTTTTCTTTTACTTTTGTAATATGTGTAACGGCTCCTTTTGTTTGTAGCATTGGCAAGATTATTAATCTATCTTTTTAAATTTTTTTTTTAATGTTTGGTTTTACTTTTGAGTGAGACAGAGACATAGAACAAGTGGGGGAGGGGTAGAGAGAGAGAAAGGGAGACACATAATTCAAAGCAGGCACCAGGCTCTTAGCTGTCAGCACAGAGCCGGATGTGGGACTCAAACCCATGAATGGTGAAATCATGACCTACGCTGAAGTCGGACACTTTACCGACTGAGCCACCCAGGAGCCCCATTAATCTATCTTTTATGTTGGCCAATTTAAGAGAAGAGAGATTCACCTCCTTATTAATTGGATATATTCCTCTATCAAATTATTGTTCTTTCTGGCAAGAAATTTGCCATATAAATTTTCAGGTACACTGATGTAAAGAAACCAGGAACTATAAAATAGAAAATTTCTCAAGTAATTAAAATTAGAGGAGCCTAATAAAAAAAAGCTGATTTTCATACGGTACGACATTAAAAATGTTGACATACTGGACTAAAAACCTAAGTATCTTAGGTTTTATACCAAAGACTCTCCTTACTGTGGGTTGCTTTATCTATGACATGGGACATTCTGTAATCACACTGTTTTGGAAATTACTGAGTAGAAAATATGGACAGGATTCAAAAGAGACGTATTTAAATTCTAAAGTGGTTCCAAGTCACCAACCAATGCAATGTATCATAAAACCTGAACAAATCATAATATTTGTTAAATAGATTGCTGTTAATGGGGACCTGGATCAAATAAATTACTATTAACTACAATTCGTTGGAAAGTAATAAATTGCCAGGGAATAAATTTGCTACTCAGTATTTTAGGATTTACATTTTTAGTCCTCACAACAATCTTAATGTATGAATACTACTGTAATGTCCATTTTACAAACATGATAATTGAGACTTTCAAAAATAAAATCAATTATCTGAGATTCCATAGTTGTCAGTGTTAGAACAGGGATTTGTTTGGCATCCAAGAATGTCTTCATAAACCACCACATTGTGGCTAAATTTTTGGCTAAATTTTTACTACTCAAGTGGCACTGACAATATATTTTGGGATTTAGGACCTGGTGATCTAACTTGACATATCATCTCTTAACTAGCAACCATAAAGTCCTATCACCTTTAAATATATCATGCTGAATTTCAGTAACCGTTCATCCATGACTTAATTGTTTGCAAAGACTGAAACTACATATAAAACTTTTATGTTGGAAATGATCTTGGAATCTTGAGCTTTTAATATGGAAGATTTATACTTACTGCCTTGAACTAGATGGAATGACTAAAATTCCTCTAATCAAAATGAATTGATTGTTAATAAAACATGCAATTTCCATTATAACATATTATTCACATCTTGTAACACAAATTCTTTTTTGTCATGGAGAGCAGCTAAAATAACCATTGAAAAGTAGCCAAAAGACACTGCTTGGAACATCCCAATAAAGTTCAAGGAGTGCATCCTCCAAGGCCATTTGTTTTTTCTCTATGAAAAATGTACCAATTTCAATAAATTAAAACTGGCCTATAGATAATTTAGTTCATTCCTCAATATTTAAACTTTGTTTATAGTGCTTTCAGCATTTCATTGCCAATATTAGAAGAGCGGATGCTTCTTTTTAACATCTTGTTCTCTCTTTGAAGAGCGTTTCACAAAGCTATACCCCAACCCCCTCCCTTGCCTTTGCAATATATTGTCAACACCAAAATTCTTAAACATTTTTTCATATCTCCATCACCACTACAAGCAGTTACCACTGAATTTCTGATAAGTTTCATCAAGGCAAATTGAATTTTTATCATATATAATTTTCTTCTAAGATAACTCTTTTGTGGTAAACAACATTTTCTTCTCCATGATAAAATGTCTCTTTATCTTCTGAACGCTGCAATTATAGAACTGTCTCCTCAACTAATTGTGAAATTACAGAACAACAACTTTTCTTAATTAAAATCTAAATTCCTTCACTGTAAATCATTTTATCATCACTCATTATTCCATAGGCACACATAAAAACGTGCTGAAATTCTCTAAAAATGAGTATACTTAATAGTCAAAAGCAATCAAAGATACTTGAAGTATACTTAATAAACTCAAATTATTTCTGAATTGAAACTCCATTGTTTTCTCATTTATTTCAGTAACATCTTCAGTTTCTATGTGGTCATTGATAACAGAATAGCTCCACTGAAATATGTTCAAATTTGTGAATAGTATGTACATGAAAATTAAAATTTTGTGGGGAGTCTAGCTGAAATTTTCCTGGCTTCATAGAACTTTCTGACCAACATTGCAAATTTATACAGAAAAAACAAACTCAAATCCATGAGAGTTACAGTTTTATAATATGCTTTATAATTTTAAAAATGCCTGTATATTTATTTTGTATTTTTGCCCTAATGAAATCTTATATTGACAATTTTTTGAAGAGTATGAAAATAAGAAAATTATAGAACTACTACCAAAAATTAATACAGACAGACATTTTCTTCTCTTTGCTTCAATTCTTTTCATACAGCTGTGATTAAAAACTTATTTTCATCTTTATTTCTTATGTTTTTCTCTCCCTTTGGAACTGCTGAAAGTCTGGAATCTAGCTAAAAAGTCTACATCAACACTAACTTTACAGACCAGAATAAAAGAAGCAAAGTGACCTAAAATTGATGGACAGGGGCGCCTGGGTGGCTCGGTCGGTTAAGTGTCCGACCTCAGCTCAGGTCATGATCTCATGGTTTGTGGGTTTGAGCCCCGCATCGGGCTCTGTGCTGACAGCTCAGAGCCTGGAGCCTGCTTCAGATTCTGTGTCTCCCTCTCTCTCTCACCCTCCCCTGCTCACTCTCTCTCTCTCTCTCTGTCTCTCAAAATAAAATAAAGACATTAAAACAAATTTAAAAATAAATAAATAAATACATAAATAAATAAATAAAATTGATGGACAATATGAAAATCCCCATTTTCACTAGAAACTAAAATATACTCACTTGGTCTGATTTTGAGTACTTTGTCCCTACAGAAAATATTAATGAACAACAACAACAAGATCCATATCCCTGAGATTGAAAAAATGTCATGGATTTTAAGAGAGAATAGTTAGCTATCCTCTTGCAAAAGTAAAAATAATAAAACCATGACATTACATGCATTTCATAAATAATAATATAGTCTGTACCTTGAAAACAGTTAACATTTCACACAAATAGATACAAATAAGACTTTATATAAAATCCTAGCCTATAGTTACATACACAGTAAGTCATCTAAGAGTTGGAAAAGGTTGACTTTTCATTTTAATTCTAAAATGAGATAAACTTCTGGCTTCTAGGAATGAATGGAAGGGTAACTTTTCTGCCTTCTGGACATAGAGAAGTAATTGGTCAAATTTAATGCAGAAAAAAAATTAGAAATAGCAACAAAATATATGACACAGCTATTGGTGCTAAAAAGTGACCAAAAGTTGGAAGAAATGAAAATATATATGAAAAGATGAACTGCAATTCTCCAGTCCTGTAACTGCTTGTAAAACCAAACCTTAAAAGGGATTTAACACAATCTAGATTTTCTAATATCATTTATAAAATCCATTATGTAATACATCACTGGACTGTGAAAATGCAGAAATATGTGATCCATACTCAAGAAAGTAAGCATTTAGTAGAGAATAACTCTGAGATACCACAGGTTATAATTAACAGATCAGGACTTTAGGGCACCTTCTACAAATGAGTACTTAAAGCAAAATATATATACAGTAAAAGAGGAAGCATATCCATAAAGATACAGAAACTATAAAGAAAAAACAAATAGAAATTATAGAGCTAAGAAGTACAATAACTGGCTATCTTTAATTTGTTTAAAAGATTATTGCTGTTTAAAGCAAATAGTATCACCTAACAAATATTAGAGGTTTAAAAATAATGTAGATATGACAAAAATAGCCTAAAGTAAGGAAATGTACTGTTATAAGCTTTCTATATTTTATGTGAAGTGAAAAAATAAATGAGACAATGATAGTACTTTCCTAGACAACATAAGATGACAAGGACTATATAAATGTACTAAGTAGTGATAATCACTATGATTAATTAACATAACACAGTTGAACTAACCCAAATGGTTGCAAGATAAGTGGCTCAGAGGAAATACAGGAACAGTAAGCATCAGCAACATGAGTTTTTTTTCTTTTATTTTACCATAATGCTAATTACAACTTACTGTTATTAAATTATTAAGGATCATTATCTCAGTACTATATCTGAAAAATTGAGATTTAGATAAGTTGTTTTTGTCCCTGCACATAGAAACCGAGGACAGGACAAGGGAGGTTTTATTTCTCATATTGTTAACTTTTGTAGACTTAATTTTTTAGTATGCATAGTTTTCTTTAAAAAAATCACAAAAATGAAATATGATTTACAAAACAAAATTACACCTAACACATTGCTTAACTTTACTGTTTTCTCAAAGCAGAAACCCCTAATTTCAGGATGTTTTACATCTAATTTGGCATGGTTGCTTGGTTTGTTTATTGGACTATGGGATTAAGTGTAGTGTTGACTCATTTCTAAGGGGAAAGTGAGAAAAAGTCGCAAACTTATGTAGGTACCCAAAGTCAATAAAAGAAGTTAACCCTTGTTAAGAGACTTTGATGGTGTTTTCAGATACCATCTATACAAAGACATAAACATGTACACATCTAAACATGCACATATGCAGATACACAAGCTTATTGTGAATAAAACCACAAATTGTAAACCTTGCATTTTCCTAGGTGAACACTTTAGTAAATTAACTCTAGAATACTCTTTTGTTCCATATTACAAATATATGTATGGGTCATTCAGATCAACTCATTGAAACATATGAGGGCATGGCATGGATGATTGGAGGACAGTGAGGGAAAGGAACAGAAATGTAGAGACCAGGGTAAAAGTCTCGGTAATATTGCGTAGTTAATTATACGTCCTTAAAGTTTAATTTACTTTCTCTATAGACCAAATGAGGTAAATTAAGTTGAAAACTCTAGGAAAACTAGAATATGAAATGAGAAATAAGATTTATAACATTTTATCTTGTAAAGGCCTTTCATTTTAACTGCTCAAATTATTACTGTTTTCTTCAGTTACTATTTTTATTATAACATGTAATGCATACTATTTTTTCTGCAAAGATATTAACATTGCAGAAGCAATAAGTTAACAGTGTATTCTTTTTTCCAAACTAGAAAGGTACTCAAATTAACAAAGTTTGCTGCTTATGATCTCCAGTGCAATGTTTGAGATTTACAGTCACAGGCTAGGAGTCTGGAGCACTCTCTTGTCCAGCAAGAGAGTGGATGCAGAATTAGATATGAGAGAAGCTGATGTCCAGAAAAAGATAAAAGCCCCAAATAGAGGTTTTGTCTCCGTATTTATTGAGCTTAGAAGAAATTACCCACGTAATGAACATGAGAAAAACCAGATCATACACATGTGAATGTGGAGAAAACAATCAGACAGTAATCATTAACTTGTGTGAGAAGCAAAGGGTCTGGGGAACAAGTGGTATTTGTGACCAAGGTATATTGGCAACAGATAAAGTAATTTCCTGCAGATGATATAACAAGTTACTCATGATCCCCTTAGAACATCTCGCTACCTAGTTTTGGGTGCTTTCGTTTTGTAGTTTTCTGCCCTAAGCCTGTTAACCCATTGGTGCAAGCATACGGAGTTCTTATTTCCCATAATTTACAAGTAGGCTGTTATTTCCTTCAACTAGTATTTAAGTATTTTTAAATCTATTTCTTTTTTGAATTTTTGTATATATTCTATCATTAACTGAGAAGGATATTGAAATATTTTACAGATTTTATTTTTGGTTCTCTTATTTTTTTTTCTCTTTGAAATTTTTGTTCAAGTGTTTGGAAGCTGTTATCAGTTGTAGACATTTTTAGGATGTTGATATCCTCTTAACAAATTGACTCCTTTATTATTATGAAATGACCTTTATATCTGGTACTGTTCTCTGCTCTGAAATATACTTCATCTGATATTAACAAAAATACTTCTAGTTTAGTTTTAGGATGATAAATCTTTTTCTTAAATCCTTTTACTTTATGTCTCTTCATTTAAAATGTTTACAGGCAGCAAATAGTTGAATCTCTTCAGTCTTAAAAGATTTCAGTTTTAATTGGGATACTTAGACCATCTACATGGAATGTGATTATTGCTATAGTTAGGCTTACATTGGTCCTCTTGTTTGGTTTTCTATATGTCCCATATGCTCTTTGTTCCCATTTTACTTTTTTCTGCCTTCTTTAGGTTTAAATATATTTTTAGCTTATCTATTTTATCTCCATTGTTGACTTATTAGCCACAACTCTGTTTTGTTATTTAGTAGTTGCTTTTTTATTTATAGTATATATTTGATCTTCTTACAATTTACCTTCAAGTGATATACATGGCATGGTACAAGAATCCTACAATAATATACTTCAATTTCTCCTCTCAGAGTTTAAGTTACTGTTGTCAGTCATTTCACTTACACATAGTTATAAGTGTATTATAACTTATAAGATGTTATAAGTTATACATCATATTGCATTATTATTTTGTTTTTTGCTCTTTAAAGAGCTCTCAATAATATCAAACTAAAGCATATATATGCACTTTTTGTATTTATTATTTCCAGTGTTTTTTAACCCTTTTCTGTATTTATATTTCTATTTGGTGTGATTTTTCTTTTTCCTGAAGGACTTCCTTTAATGTTTCTTGTATGGCTGATTTAATTTTCATGAATTTGTTGAGTTTGTAAGTTTGATAGTCTTTTTTTTGAAAGGTATGTTCATTCTGTACAAAATTCTAAGTTGACAGATACACTGCATCAGTGTATTAAATATATCATTCTTCTATTCACTTACATTGAGTATAACAAATCTATTATTCTTTCTCCCCCACTTCTGTACTTAATTTGCTTTATTTCTTGAAAGAGTTCTCAATTATTTATGAGGTCCCTCACTGGATTTTGCTTTGTTTCTTGTGCCTGGGGTTTATTGAGCTGTTTGGAAAATTTGGGGTTATTATATTTTCAAGTATTTTTTGCTCCTTCCTTTATTCTCCTTGGGAACTCTACTGCTAGGTCTTCAAATTCACTATTCTTCAATGTCTAATCTGCCAATAGCGCAATACCATGCATTTTTATTCTCCCATATTATGGTTTTTATTTCTAGAGATACAATTTGGGTCTTTAAAAAGAATTTCCCATTTTCCTACTTAACCTTCTTACTATATGGTAAACATTATAATAACTTATAAAATGTTTTCTGATAATTCTGGTATCAGTGTCAATTTCAGATGGTTTTTGATTGACATTTTTTGTCCTCATTTGTGTGAATCATTTTCCTGCTCCTGGTACTGCCTGGCTATTTTCAACCAGGTGCCAAATAATGCAAATTTTACCCTGTTGGTTTTGGATATTTGTGCTTTCTTGTAAATCTACTTGAGTTAATTTGCTTAAAGACCACGCAGTTATTTGCGGTCTTGTACTTAAGATGTGTTTAGCCTAGGGCTATTTATTTCCTATTACCAATACAATAGCCTTCTTAGAACTCTATTCTATACTTCATAAAAATTTTATAGTCTTAGTGGTAAAAAGAGGCACTATTCTCTTCCTGTGGTAAGAGTTGCTTAATATTTATTTTCTCACTTTTTGTTTTTAAGGTTCAGTTTTACTTTTTATTTTTTCTTTGCATCTTCCATCTTTTCTTCTCTTTCCTTCTTCAATTATTCTTTCTCCTTATATTAATTCTTCCCTAAATCCTTTCTTGTGAAAGTTGCTTTCTCAAAAAAAATTGAAAAAAAAAAAAAAAAAGAGTGCCTGGGAGGCTCAGTGAGTTAGGCCTCTGACTTTGGCTTGGGTCATGATCTCACAGTTGGTTGAGTTAGAGCCTGCTATCAGGCTCTATGCTGAAAGCTTGGAGCCTAGACAATTCTGTGTCTCCCTCTCTCTCTGCCCTTTCTCTCCTCCTGCTCTGTCTATCTCTCTCTGTCTCCAAAAAAGAAAAAAAATTAAAAATAATTTCTTTCTCCTCCGTTCTTGAAATATATGATAGTGCTTTAACAGTAGACATGGTGCTGTGCCAGGTCTGTGAGAGATATTTAGGACTATAAAATATGACCTCTGGTCCTACGTACTTCTTTGTGAATGGAAATTATTACTGAATTGCCAAATAAAACATTAAAAATGCTGTAGAATTTAGATGAAGATATTGATGGTTACACTTATGATTAGGTGAGTAACAAGGACTGATGTGGGCATTTGAGGTCAGGTGAGCTATTCAAGTATCAGACATAAGGACAGTAAGCAGGAAAGTGTGAGTTGTGGCATTCCAGTGTATTTACAGTGATAGTTGTGAGTTATTTTTAAGTAGTTTAACAAGACTCTACTAAGGTGTTGTTTTTATTTTTATACATTTAAGTTTTCAAATATCTATGTCCCATTAAATGATTTGATGCATGGAAGGTATTCAAAGGAAGACTTTGGGAAAAGACTACACTTTATGATTAACTGTTCAAATACCATATGATGAGGTGGCCGCAACAAATATGAAACTTACATAACAGTTTACATTTTCACTTGAGAAATTGTTACAGTGCATCAAGAAATTACTTAAGTGTTAAAAGTAGTCCCCAAACTAGAGTTCATACATCCACTAGTTACTAACCTGAAATCATGGACTTAAGAAATTCTCCAACACTTCTTATAAATATTTGCCTCTTTTCTTAGAGATTGATTCTCATGGCAAAGCCTAGTTTGATAGTTTTTGAAGTTTTGAAACTTCATTCTAGCCGTCATCCACATGCTTACTGTTAGGCAGGTAGAAATTGCACTTTGTTTTGTGTCTGAGAAAAGATCACACTTCTATATGAGCAAAACCTAGACTTTCTTCCACAGAGATAATAGGTGCCGCAGCTGTATGTAACCAAGACTTGGCCAAAGTAATCATGAAGTTTCAGAATTCTAAGCTTGAAATAAAGTTGCATTTGAAAAATGTTTTGTACATGGATGTTATCTAATTACTTAATAGGTAACAGGCTGTTGCTTCACTGTGAACCAAACGGAATTAGACAGCTGTGTCAAACATGTCAATATCCACTAGTTAATTTGCCTGATGAATCTTCAGGAGTTTGAATGTGTATTATTTAAAATATGTGGGAAATACTCAGAACCTCAGAAGTAAGAACTGGAATCTCACTTTTGCTATTATGTGCCCTGAAGTTTAACATGGTTTTTGTTCTGAAATGCAGGTAGAGTGGGCTTTAAAGTATTTGGAATATATACATGCCTTAAAAAATCAAATCTATTGATCACCGACTTCATTAAATTTTTTGAGATGTTTTAGGTTTTACTTTAAGCTGCAAATAGCTCATATTATTCTTCTATTTTTTTTCCAGCCAGAGTTGTTTTAGTTGAGGTTATATTACCCTGAGCAAATCTATATATTACTGAAAAGAACTTTTTTGATAAAATTTTGTAAAATGAGAGCTGAAGAAGTAACCTCTCACTGTTTATAGAATGGTAATGATAGCTTTAACAATGTACTAGGCTGCATGGATATAAAATTAGTTTGTCCCAATAAGTTAATCTTGCTAGAAAATATTTTAAATAAAATTAGGCACAGGGACCATTGATGGAACGTATATGGCCTCTTTGTACTACTAGCCTTAGTAATGTAAACTCACATGTTTATCCCTGCTGGTTTTTGTTATTTTGACATTTTCTACTATCAATTTGGATGTGTGGCAGAACAACATCAGTCTTTAGAAGTAAGGTTAGGTGTCATGTATCTGGGGAGTAACATAAAATAATCATGTAAGGGGCGCCTGGGTGGCTTAGTCGGTTAAGCGTCCGACTTTCGCTTAGGTCATGATCTCGCGGTTCGTGGGTTCGAGCCCCGCGTCAGGCTCTGTGCTGACTGCCAGCGCAGAGCCTGGAGCCTGTTTCAGTCTGTGACTCCCTCTCTCTCTGACCCTCCCCTGCTCACGCTGTCTCTCTCTCTCTCTCCTAGAAATAAATAAAACATTAAAAAAAATTTTAAAAACATAATAATCATGTAACTAATTATGTAAAATTACCACATAAAATAGTTATGTAATATAAAATATTATGTCTTTTTATTTTGTAAGGAATGTATTATTTATGCTACTTCTCCTCTATCCCAATGTTTACTTTTATTTGAACCTTGATAAAGCTGTGGTGTTGTTCTCACAACCACCTTGCAAATTTGAAGTTAAAAGCCTAAATTAAAATGTTAGAGGGCACCTGAGTTGCTCAGCTGGTTAAGCATCTATCTTTGGTTTAGGTCATGATCACGGTTTGTGGCTTTGAGCCCATGTCAGGCTCTGGGCTGAAAGCTCAACGCCTGGAGCCTGCTTCAGATTCTCTCTCTCCCCCCACCCCCCCACCTCCCTCTCTCTCTCTCTCTCTCTCTCTCTCTCTCTCTCTGCCTGCCCCTCCTCTACTTGCACTCAATCTCTGTCTAAATAAAATGTTTAAAAAATTAAATGCTAGAAAATGATTTAAATGATATTTAAATTTCTATTACTCTATTCAATCCATTTGCCCTCTTTATGTACAAAATGCCTTTTCATATATTATCTCTGCATGAATCCCAATGGTATCTCCACTCTCTAATTTTATGCTGGCACTCAAGTCCCTGTTTCATACGTCTTTATAATTTTATGTATGATATAAGGCCTAATACAGAATGGAACCTCAGTAATTGTTTATGGATGATAATTTGGTTCCACTAAGTACCTTACTGCAATGATTCTAAGGGCAAGGAGAAATCCACCACAATTACATGGGAAAAATTTTCAAACAACTTCACAGTTCTAAAAGATCATAACTTTCCCCGACTGTAGTAAGCTGATGGTTCTCATGGGGGCGTGTCCTATTCCTCAAGTGTATTGGGCTATGATACAAGTTGAAAAAATCCTGTCCTTGTTAAGAAAAAAAGTCTTGAGGCTTCAGCTGCATCGTCTTTTTGGATAATTTATAGCCACACTATTCATAGCAACTCCTGTGGACAAATGCCAGTCCATGGACTCTCTTAAGAGGTTGCAATAAATATAAAATTTGAGAGACCATGTTTATAAACCAAGATAAATTTGACATTGCCTTGACATATAAACACCTGATCAACAGTCTTGTATTTTCTGTGTTTTTATTAGTGTTTTGTTTTACTATGAATTACTTAAGAAATATATTTCTTAATCCATTTAAAATGAATTGGAAATTAAAAATAAACAAAGCCTGAATCTTTTACTACAGATAATTTGAGAGGAAGTGAGAGGTAGCATGTGCACCAGAAAGGCATTTTCTTGGCTTTTGAAATTCTTCTTTTCTTATTAATATTACTGTGGTTATTGAAGACAGAATATGCCAAGAATGTTATTACATTGTTTCTGAAACAGAAATGTCATACAGGGAAAAGTATGGAATAAAAGTTGTGGACATTATCCTGAAATCTATTCCGATTAAATGCCTTCTCTTTGTCTATGAGTACTCCCATTTCTCAGTACTACTTTTGAAGGAGGAGCAAATCCATGCTGTATCTGAATCCTTTAAGTTTTTTGACATCTACATGACAACTTTCCACATTGAATACTGTATGCAACAGAAATGGAGTCAGCTGTGTTTATTTCCTAAGAGTTCAGAAGTCTAGGGAAGAGAAGGATGTTTATCCTAGTGGTGTAAACATTTTTTAATAATAAAATTTAATAGTAATATAATGTATATATATATGAATATGTACACATGTGTATATGTATATATATAAAGCACCTTGTTTCATGTTTCTAATATGTACATATATATGTGTACACACACACACACACAAACACACATCAAGCACCCCATTTTGTGTTTCTAATGCATGGAATAACTGCCGCTTCTGCTTTCTGAAAGCCAAAATGAACATCTGCTTCCTGGTGTTATGACTGTAAGATGTAACAGTGTAACAAGTGAATATGCATCATATAGGAAATATATCAAGCAAAAAGCATATACTAAATGATTTATAAGCTCAGCTCCTGTCTATTCTGAACACAAATGCCAGGAAAGAGAGAGGTGGAGAAAGATGCGAGGCAGAAAAAGAAAAGGGTTGCTATGAAAAGGGGAGTGCAAAAACAGAAGCACAAGTAGAAACCAAATCAATAAACATCTGACAATTCATTCCCTTGTTAGATAGGTGATAAAATGCTTAATTAGAGAAGTACTTTCTTGGTATATATGGCTTACAGAGAGTGTTTCCATTCCTCTGTCCCTAGAAACATAATCATCGCATCTTTACAGAGGGCAGTGTATAACCATAAAACAAATGCTGACAAGCAGAACATTAAAGAAGTCTGTTGACATATCTGCCAGAAAGATAATTTAGTTTAAACTTTCTGTTTTAATAAAAGTGCATGAGGCATAATAACAACAATCTACTCCCTTTTAAAAGCAAATGAAAGAAAAAAACCCCCACCTTATTCTAAAACCCTTTAAAGATACCAGAATTATTTATAAACGGTGCAATGTCATATTCCCTGGCACTGCTGGGATGGGAAAAGAAAGAGGGGGAATGAAAGGAAAACAGTGCTGTAAACCAAGTCACAGTGCAACTGTGTGCTGATTAGTAACCACAGATTTGTTTCAAGCAAACCTTATTCAGATCACCTTGTTATCCAACAGGGGCTACTTTAAATGGTCACCTTACATGAACCCCAAATTATTACTTGTCAAGAAAACAAACACCTACATATAATAGAAACCTATCTGGTTTCTATTGAGCCTAGTGTGACAATTGAGAGTTAATGGACAAACATTTTTAAAAAGCTAAAATCCATGCTCCACGTTGTATGGCAACAGTGAGTTGAAAGAACATTTCCTCTAGTCAGTTACCAATTCTCCCCAAAGCCCCCCAAAAGCGCAGAACTGTTTGGCACACAGGCTATGATACCACAGAGACTGTTACTATAACCATATGGACTACCCATAGGATTCCACCACCAAATTCGAAGAAGCTAACTTTTTCTAAGGAAGTAACCATATATACACATGTAATGACAGTTTGGGAAGTTGATGTACAAATCCATTTTGAAAATATAAGAACGATATCCTAGAAATAAGTATGTGGATAAAAGTCATGTGTTCTTCATTGTAGACTATTCTGATTACACAAAATAGAAGATTTGGCCTATGAGTTATCTATTGCTCTGTAACAAACTACCTAAAATGTAGTAGATGAAACAATGTATTATTTCACACAATTTCTTGGGATCAGAACTCTGGGACCAGCTTAGCTAAGTACTGCGTCTAGCTCCGTGTCTCTTATGAGATATCTATTAATCTGTTGACTGAAACTGAAGTCTTTTGAAGTATCTGGAAGAGCTACTTCCAAGCTCACTCACCTGGCCATTGGCAGGAGGCTTCATTTCCTTAACATGCAGGGCTTTCCATGAGTCTCATCACATAGCTTCTTCCAGAAAAAGGAATCAGAGAGAGGAAGTGAGGGAAAAAGAGATCCCACAGTTTGGTGGCCCCTTGGAATGCTGATTTCTTGTCTTGCCTCTGCCCCAAATGGTCCAACTTCCTCCCACATGTGAAATACTCTCACACCCTCCTAGGCCTCCTGCAAACCTCATGATGTCTGAGAGACCCCTACTATCAGCTGTTTTAAGGCACTGGTGTAGATTAGTCTCCTTACATGCAGTTCCTGATTTGTTGCTCCTCAAGTAGAGTTCTTTTGGGCCTGCAGGACAGAGGAATAGAGTCAACTGCCCCAACACACTCAACATACAATGATGCTTAAGGCAGAGGATAACCACTAAAGACACTTCTTTTCCAAAAGGGAGAAAATGCGAAGTGCAAAGGAGTCCCAGATCCATAGCAGTTGTAAAATATATTCAGGTAAATGTAGCAGGTTCTTTAAGACACCATTCTTTTGCTGTTTCCTAGAAATGATTCTCCAAAATGCTCTTCTGCACTCTCAGAGCTCTTGATTCTTCCTGGTGAGCAATTGCTTCTGCATTCGAAGTTACCTTTCCTTTGCCTTGAGAAGTAACCCAGGATTTTAGCTGAGTAGATTTCTTAGCCTGTTTCTGGTTTGTAGAAGCTTGAGGTTCCTAGCATTTCTCTTCATTTTGCACTGTTTCCCTTTTCTTCCAAGCTAGAACATACATAATTCTGCCTGTATGATTCAAAAAATTTTATGCATGTCCTGTGTATATTTAATGAAGTTCACCTCATTAGACAAGAGCCATTCCAACAAGTGTCTTCAAGTTTAAAAATTATCTACCTTAGTCCTTCTACCAAAGTACCCATAAACTTTATAGAAGCTGTTGTTTGCTTGAGAGAATCTGAGTTAGACCATTAGAATTTTGTAAGGATACAGCAAATCTAAACAAAACTACAGGTAAAATTGGCTTAATTGACATATATGGAATATTCCAGCCAACAACTGAAGAATGTACATAGCACTTAATTATACATAGAAAGTCATTACAATCTGCCATAATCTGGGCAATAAAGACAAACTCAGCAAATTTAAAGAAAGTAAAATCATAAAAAGTCGGACTTCTTCTCAAGGACATAAATGCAGTTTTCCCTAATTTTCCTAAGTGGAGCTAAAAAGCCTGGACATGATATGTAAAACAACATGAGAAGACTGGATGTTAGAAAGAAGGCTGACCAACAGGGAGTCTTGGGTGCAAGGAACTGTAATTTTGTTGGTTTTCTTTTGCCTCATAAATCACAGAGTGGGGTGCTGAAGAAGTCAGCAACCCAGAAATCCCAATGGGTGAGGCCAAAAGCTCTCAAGAAAAGTCTGCTCTCCCCAGTCAAAAACTAGAGAAAGGGAAGCCTAAAACAAGAGAAAATGATTAGACAACAATTTACTTACTTCAAAGAAATATCAAAAAAATCTGCAACCCCACATCCAATGCTGTCAGTGAAGGCTGGGAGGGAGATTAGGCCGGTCCTTACTGGACTGTAATGAAACCTCCTTATTCCCGGTGGGGCATTTAGAGAAGATGGGATGAGGAGACAAGACTTTCACTCTGCTTGGCATAAAAACTACATAGGAGACCTGGGCTTCCACCCCACACAGTGGTAACAGGATTACAAGTTCTCCTCCCCAGTGGATTGGTATCAGTAAAGGCAATGTGGGAAGCCAGGACTTTCACAGTCTTCCAGAGTTCCCAACAACTTTGATATTTCAGGGGAGGCATGTGGAATCAGTATGAGGCTGTTCTGCTCTACTTGAGCAGGCTCATAATATGCAGGAGGCTAATGAGAGTTTGAACTCCCACCTTCAATCAGCTATAATGAGGAACTACTTTCTCATAACAGGGTGTGGATGGGCAGTGGAGCATAGAGACTAACTTCAGGTAGGGCTTGCTCCAGGGGCTCAAGTGGATTGTCCAGGACTTTTATCCTCTTTGCATTTTTTAGTCTACTCTGGTTTTCCCCATGCTTTGTAGCCTTTCATTCCATGTATGTGAAATGGCTTCTGGCAGCACCTATAGTCAAGCCTACATCAGGTTAAAAAAAAATGGCTTACTGCCTGATAGTCTCAACAAAAATCCTGAAATTGAGCAGTCTTGGGTCATTTTTGTCTAAGTTGGGTTGTGTGCCCATTTCTTAATCGAAGTAGGAAAGGAGTATGGGATACACTTAAGGGCTTAAGTTGCTCACTCTCCCTCTACTCCAGATAAAATTTAGGATACTCTTGTAAAAGAGAGGGTGAATGTATACTGGAAGGTGATTACCAAAACACACTTAAGCATACAAACTCAGTTTTGCAATTTATATTTTCATTTATGAACATAATTGCAAATCAAAATTTATAGAATTATCTCTTAAGGAATATGGTATTTAATTGTATAGATCTACCCTTTTGTGGACACTTAAGCCTTTTGTGTTTTTAGTTTTTGCTCTTACAAACAGGGAGGCAATAAATATCTTCATGTGTAAAGCTTTCAAACACCATCCAATTATAGTTACAACTTCCCTAAAATTGAAAGATAAACACTTTTTTTCCTGTTTGCCTTTAAAAACTTGCTGGGGGAAAGAGTGATTTCAAATATGAAAAACATATATCACTTGACATTATGTAAACAGGGCATATGGTAAGTGTAACATGATTTTTAACACATTCTAGGTTTCTGCAGTATGTTAGGTATTGAAATCTCATATCTTTCTATCTTCCTCAAGCATGTTAATTTAAACTTCTGTTCTCAACCACATATAGTATGGTTTACAGTAAAATATAGAAAGCTAAGCACTCAGCTTCATCTCCATTTTTAGTCCAATAAAAACACACAGCCACCTCCTCAATGTAAATACTTCAGGCAGTGGGGCTGATACAGCTTAATGTTTTCTGATGCTTTTGTTCAGTGCTCTAGTTCTCTATTTTGAAATATCTTTCCCAATTTATGAGCTTACCATGGAATGCTATGTGAGTAACAGCAGCAGATGTCTCAGTATGCCTCTTTTGTTAAGAATATCAGGATATCTGAGAAGCTATTTACAAACTATGGAAATATTACTTTCTTTTTTCTACAAGACGGTGGTGATTCTGTTTTAAGTGCAAAATGTGTTTTAAACCAGAGAGGAAGAAAATGGAAGATGTAACATTTTATATTATTTTGCTTCTCTGATGAAACATGAAATTTGTGTTGATTCTATTGATGGTTTTACACTCCTTTTTCTTTCTTCCTTAGCTTATTTGTTAAGTCACTCTTTAGGACCACTTGAGATTAAAATGCTGAGGATTTTCATTTTATTATTTCATTTTGAGTTCCCTTAGTACTCAAAATTAAAAATATCTTTTCCTCACTGAATAATTTGTTTAAAAGTTATTTATAGGGGTCAAATTTTTCAAAGCTTCAATGTCATTTTTTTTCCATTTAGAGGTTGACCAAAGTACCATGGTTAATTGGAATAATTGTGTTATCTTTCTCTAGATTTTAAGTGGAATCAGATCCATGGTCTCTCTCATCTTTAGGACTATCCTTGGCATATGAAGTTATAGATATCATCATCTTATGAGTGGAGAAACTGACCATTCTCTGCCTTCCTCTGCTCACCTCACTAGTACCAGCAGAGTTAGATCCAGGCTTGAATCATGTCCTATTACTATTAGGCCTATCTGCTGCCCCAAAATTAGACACCCCATATTTGTTTGAATTCCATACTTTAAAAATTGCATTTCTTCTTATTGTTTCTTGCATTTCAGAACTTATTTTCTCTTTCTTCTTGTCATATTTCTCCTTTTGGAATATTTTTAAGTTCATTTAATAAAGACATTTATGGGAAAGTCTTTGCTTTTTGTAATTTGAAGCTGTCTTTATTTTCCCTTATTTTTGAGTTTACCTAAATTGTTTATAGAATACTGATAGTCGTTTTCATTAGTAATTTGAAGATGATACTTCACTCTTGATTTTGTTACTGCTGTTGTTTAAATCCACCAAATTTTTTTTTTTGCTTTTTTTCTCATTTCTTTGAAGAACTTATTTATATGTTTGTGTTCTGCAAAAATTCACTGCAATATAGGTAGATGTGAATTTTTAGAGTTTACTTTGCTTGGGATTGACAATCTAGGACTTATTTTTGTATATATATGTATATATATATATATATATATATATTCTTTTTTTAACAAATCCAAGACCTTCCAATTTATTACTTTTTAAAAAAATATTGCCTTTATTAATTATGAGTTCTATCTTATCCTTCTAGAACTTTAGATAACATGTGACCAATTTTATTTATGTATGTTGGATTGTGGATAATTACTTCAGATCTGTCTTCCAGTTCACTGCTTTGGTTGTGGTGAATGTGTGACCTATCTATTCCACTTCTAATGTTAAATTTTAACAAATTTTACTTCATTCATTGAAAATATCCCTTCTCAATTTTCATAATCTCTCCTTAAACATTTACCTAGATTTCCTTTTAATAGCTTTAAGCATACTACAAATTTTAAAATTTTAATGTTTCAGACAAATTCAATATTTAAATTTGTGGTGGGTCTGGTTTTGCTGTTTGTTTTACTTCCTGAACCCTCAGTTGTAATACTTAAAAATTTTTTTTTAATGTTTTATTTATTTCTGAGAGATAGAGAGATGGAGACAGACAGCGTGAGCAGGGGAGAGTCAGAGAGAGAAGGGAATACAGAATCTGAAACAGGCTCCAGCCTCTCAGCTAGCTGTCAGCACAGAGCCCTACACGGGGCTCAAACCCACGAACTGCGAGATCATGACCTGAGCCGAAGTCAGATGCTTAACCGACTGAGCCACCCAGGTGCCCATATAATGCCTTGTTTACATGTATGTCCTGTGATTCTTATTTTTTGTCTGCTGTTATTCTGTGAAAGCTTTATGAGACTTCCTTGAAGCTTTTATTTTATTTTATTTTTTTACTGTTTATTTGTGAGAGAGAGAGAAACAAAGCCTGGGCTGGGGAGTGGCAGAGAGAGAGACAGGGAGACATATAATGTGAAGCAGGCTCCAGGCTCTGAGCTGTCAGCACAGAGCCCAACACTGGGCTCGAACCCACAAACTGCAAGATCATGATTGGAGCCAAAGTTGGAGTCCTAGCTGACTGAGCCACTCCGGTGTCCCTGAAGCCTTGTTTTATGGCATGTTCCTTCAAAAAGGATTTGCATAAATCTCTGGCAGACAATTAAGCATATCATTAACCTGACATCTATCTATGCCAATGTGTTTTTCACAAATAGGAATTTTGCCCTTTTAATAGCTGTATGATTTGGGGTAAGTTACATAATTTACTTATAATCTCCTTTTCTCATTTTAATAACAGAATAAAATAGTAGTACTTAGTAAGTTGTGAAATCATATAGCTTCAAGTAATATTACCTCTTTTTCATCCAAAGTGAAATAAATAATTAGTAATTCTAAGACTTGTCCTACTGTTGGGACACCTGGCTGGCTCAATGGGTGGAGCATGAAACTCTTGATCTTGGGGGTTAAGATATAGATTTGGTATGCAGATTACTTGAAATAAACAGAATACTTGTCCTTATACATAATTATTTGAAAAAATAGGAATATAAAATTCATTTCTGATAGTTAAGCTCAACTGAAATTCTGTTGGTATAAAACAATGATTGGGAGAAGTAGCTCCAAAGACCCTAAAATATGCCCTTCTCCCCAGCTAGTTCTTGTCCATCTTTCTCTTCTCTCAGCATCATGTGCTGGGGGAGGAAACAATTTAATACCTTTCACTTTTGCGCTTTCTATTTGCATCTGTATGTCATATATGTACAATTATACAGAGGTGAAGGATATTTGCTATAGTCTGCTTTAGGTTTCATTTGTTGAGAATAATCCTTGAGAGATGATTTGTTTCCTTTTCAGTGATATTATCCCATCTGCTCTTGTTAGTTTCTAGATTCACAAAAAAGAGAAATGCCTTAGACAGTCTTCTGATCAATAGAATCAAAGCCCTCTCTCTTGATCTACTGGCTGGAGAGTTGTTAACTTTTATAATGGAGAAATGGAAAGAGAGGGTTCTTTTTCTGATAAAACCACAGAAGGCTGAAGTTTCAAAAGTTAGAAAATAAATAAAACAAAAGAAAATGGTGTTTTCATAAAAGGTGGATGGAATGGGGAAAAAAAGACTTTGCAGATAAAAGATTGTCTCCTCATGCAACCCACCGATGCTTGCTGTTTGTCCATGATTTTCAGACAACTGTCCACAACACGAACCATGCAGTGCTCCCTGCATGGAAATGGCACCAAGCAGAATCTAATGTTTTGTCCTTGATCTCTTTTTATTCTGCATAGTCTGTTTGTTGGTGTACAAATTTATTGTATTACTGTCTTCCAACTTAGACCATGTTCTAAATCCAGTTTTGGATGTAGCCATAATTTTTAGGCTCTTTGCTTTGAAGAAAAAAAAAAAAAAAAGCCCTGGACTTTTACCTACTTTACTGACTCTAGTGAGAGAACTTTTTTTTTAAATAAGAATTTGGGTCATTCTCTAAATATTCATCGTTTCCTTAGGAAAGGTAACGGTTGCATCTCATAGTAGGCATGTGGCCTCTATGAGGAATCATCAAAGTTCATGATAATTATTGAAATTAAAATTTTGGAGAGGATAAAAGCATACAGCCATTTAAAAAACACAAGTATTATATGCTAGCATTTTAAGAGGTAAAAGAAAATCATAAACTAAACAGAGCTTGTGATGCTATGTTTTATTAATAACATTGAGAACTATGTTCTGAGTAGCATTTGTGTAAATAATTACAATAACAATAGTAAAGAACAATAGTTAACATTTACTGAGTGTTTTATTCTGGCTGATTTGTGTCCAGATTAGAATAATAGTCATGGTTTAACAGAGGCATAGAACCATCACCCAGCCCCTTGGAAATAAGGAGAATAAAAGAGGACAATGACACAGGTGTAAAGGTGTCTATAGAGAAAAGAAAAACAGTGGTTTTAATCGTAATTTCAGAAGCATTCGTGCCAGGTAATCTAATAATATTGATCTAATAAATACCTTTTTGAAAGAGGTTATAAATTAAAATAGAGCCAAAATATATCTTCAGAATATAAAGATTTAGCTGTGAAACTCAAATCTTTGGTTTGAGAGAAACAATGTCCTTTTCTCATCAGTCCATACATTTGGTAGGGGTTTAGTTAATTTGATTTGAACAAGCTATCTGCAGACTTTAACCAATTAAGATAATCACAATATATGACAGTAGAAGCATTCTGCATGCCCTTTAATAAAGTAAAAAAAAAAAATGCTAGCATGCCAAGTACCTTAGTGTTCTATAGTATTCCAAAAGTGATTTTTGGGATTTAAAAGTTTTCAGTATTTTAAAGTAAGCCTTCAATTCTTTGTATTTAAGAAAAAAATATATTTAAAATAATTTTATGTGATAATCATATGGACTTTATGATTATCATTGATTGGATAATTAAACACTGAAAGGATATAGATGTATATTTACATGCCGAAATCTTTAACTCTGGGCACCTGGGTGGCTCAGTTGGTTAAGCATCCTACTTTGGCTCAAGTCATGATCTCACAGTTCATGAGTTCAAGTCCTGTATTGGGCTCTGTGCTGGCAGCGTGGAGCCTGCTTGGGATATTCTCTCTACCAATCTCTCCTCTCTCTGCCCCTCACCCACTTGCAGAACTGCACACAAGCGCTCTCTCTCTCGCTCTCTCTCTCTCTCTCTCTAAATAAAGAAGTAAACTCTAAATGCTTATTTCTGGATTGTGGGTAATTTTCTCCTCTCTTCTATGTTTGCAAAATGTCTACAACTGTCATTCACTGTGATTATAAGAACATTGTATCAAAAGATAATGGCAGGGAAGCAAGCTGTTAGCTAGAGAAAAAAGTGAATAACAGAGAAGACATAGATTTTATTCTCTACCTTTATAAGAAATAAAGAAATCTAAGGTAAATAACTGAATTTCTGGTTCTATTAGGAAGTTGAAAGTTGCTAAGTGGTTAAGCAGACTTATGGAGATAAATGAGAGTATTCTCCACCACTCTGGCAGAAGGCCATTTCTTCTTTCCTAAAGTATTTATTTAGTCTGTACATTGGATTGGAGGAGTTAGAATAATTTCTACAGTGTGCCACCTTATCCCAATAAATTACACTGTTTATTAATCTAGCATGTAAGTAACTGCATCCCTGAGATTGGAAAGGGGAAATTTGTATGTCACATGGCTCCTTTTTATTTTGTGATCTAAACAGGCCAAGTTTAACATATCTGAAATGATTTGAGAACAAAATATTTTTAAGTATATGACAGTTCACTACAGATTGTAGGGAAATTAGTGATTCACATAAAAATATCACTGTTTCTTGGGATGGCCAGGAAAGGTTTCATGGAAGGTCATAAAATGAGATTTGAATCAAAGTTTTGTATTAAGGGAAGAAGATAATTTCCTGAAAATAGTTCATAAAAGTTCAAAACGTAGAAAGAGAAAGTTGGGAAGTTTGCTTCAGCTCTAATGGGGAGGGAGGGTACTCATTAGAGTATTAACATTTGTAATTTAACACATTGACCATAGAATTTAGCTATCCCCTCTTCCCAGTAAAATAAGACCAATTCTCAAGGGCAAAGGAAGGGAAACATAACCTACACTCTGATTTGGTTTATTTAATATCCATTTCCACTTCCTTCTGGTTTACTCTCTGTACTCCAAGGGTGCAGAGCCTTGACTGCAATCAGGTTACACAATCAGGTGATTGAGTTTCTAATGTCAGAAGTGCTATGTGAGATTTGGACAGTAGAAGTGAGGTGTGTAGGCCACACTTTTGCTATCCCTTTTCTCCTGTCAAATACAGTCCTGGAAGCCTCTCTCTCTCTCTCCCCTTCTTTCTCCTTTTCTATTTTTTCTGAAGAAGCTATAGAAGATTTCTTATATCAAGCCCCTAACTGTGACTGCTGAGAGTTAGAACATGGAAACTGTGTTGCTGGTGGCAGACTCTTTGATTTCACACTTGAAACAGATGAATGCATTGCATCTCTCAGGTGGTGGTGGCTTCTTGATTTTCTGACTCTTAGGCAGAAACAGCAGCCTTCTTGGTGAGTGAAGTCTCTTGTGATGTTCTGGTGATGTTTATGGAAGATTAGTCTAAAACCTGCTTCTCCTGCTCTTCCAAAAATCTCATTAAATCCTCTAGAATGTATGTTACCAAACATTGACCAATACTTGCTATAGTGAAAATTGACAATATAGAAAAAGGGAAGCAGATGGCTAAGTAATTTATACAAAAATATTTTATAATACAGTCTGTACATAGATTTTGTTAAGGATTTATTGAGCTGTAGGCTAGATGCTTTGATACATATCTCCTTTATACATAAATAATAAACTAATTGATTACTACATCTCACGTTTATAGCAGTATAATAAAAAATGGAAAGAAACTAATCTAGGCAAGAGAAATTTCTTTATAGTCCTCTTCCATCCCCTATTAAACTATCTAGATTTTACAGTTATCTTGAAGGCAGAAGGAAATTTTATTATTCTTTCTCTGTCCTTTAGACAAGTTTCACCTTTGGCCAGATAATTTATCTAAGTCTCAGCTTCCTCACTTTTAAAATAAAGGTAAAACATCACACCAACTTCACAGGACTGTCATAGGGATAAATGAGTTAACGAACTGGGTTGCAAGTTGCCAAGACCACCTTCAGGCTCAGTGATTCACTGGAAGAACTCATAAGACTCAGAAAAGCTGCTATTCTAATATTTATCATTTATTACAGAGAAAACTTGGAGATTCAAACCAGAAAAGGGAGAAGGCATATAAAGTCTAGGAGAAGCAAGGCATAAAACTTCCCATCCCAAAGGAATGACTTGGAGATAGACTTAATTCTCCAGGCAGTGAGGTATGGCAGTATTTGCAAGGTTATATCAACCAAGGAATCTCACTCCAGATTGGTTTCCATGGTTTTTATTGAAGGTCAGTCATGTAGGAATGTAGCAGCCTCATGTCTGATGTCAGCTACTCAGACTCTAGCCCCACTAGAGCAAAATGATGTATTCACCTAAATCACATCATTAGGTTAAACTTATGTGGTCGAATTGGAACAGCATGGTCCAATGCCTCAGGCATACAACATCATTGTTAGTAGCAGCATATTCCAGGGACTCGGGTTATCTCCCAAGAGTTCCTAATGAATCAAGAGAGGTAGAAGCTTTCAGAACTTACTAAAGTAGAAGACATTCCACAAGAAAAAATGAGCTGTTTTTCTCACTCATCAGATGCTCACTGTTTTCTTCAGTGTGAAACCTTGATCACACACATTTCTAACTGTATTGACATTAAAAATTCCCTTAGAGGCTTGTTGGATGTAACCAGAGAAATGGGAGCAACTCACATATACTGAGTGACTCTATAGTTAGGGGGTTAACATGAGCAACAAATATGCATATCCCTGAACAACCATATTTACTCTTGAAGCAAGGAAGATAAAATGATATGAAATGTAAATTAAGGAAAAGTTTGTCAGGAAACAATCTAAATTTATTCTCACCCATACTACTTGAGACAACTGAGAAAAATAGCTAATATTTATTAATTACATTTTCATCACTGTTGAATACCTATCATTCATTTATTTATCCATTTATTTAACAAATATATATGGAACACCCAACATGTGATAGACACTCTTCTAGTCACCGAACCCAATGAATAGAACAAGTTAAACATCTGTCCTCTTAAAACTTACATTATACCAATAGAAACAGCAACAAACAGATGAAATCTTTTCAGGCGGGGTTAGATGCTGCTAAGAAAATAAACTGTAATTGAAGCAAAAAAGCACTTGGTTTTATATAAGCAACTAAAATTTCTTGTTTTAACTAAGTACCCGCAAACCTTAAGGAAAGGTAAAAAGATTATTCCTATAAAAACTTATTTTTGAGTGTATTTGTTTCTTATTGTGCTGTAACAAACTGCCACAAATGTGGTGGCTTAAAACAATACACATTTATTATTTTACTCTTCTGGATATCAACAGTCTGAAATGGATCTCAGTTGGCTAAAATCAAGATGCAGCAGGCTGTCTTCATTCTGGGGACTTTAGGGGACTGTTTCCTTACCTGTTGCAACTTTTAAGGACTGTCTGCATTCTTTCACTTGTAGCTGCTTTCCATTTTCAAAGCCAGCAGTGGCCACTCAATCTTTCTCATGTTTGACTTCAACACTGATTCTCCTGTCTCCCTCTTCCACACTTTCAGACCTTTGGATTTCATAGCATCCACCTAGATAATTCTATTTTAAGATCACCTAATTAGAAACCTTAATTTCATCTGCAACTTTAGATCCCTTTTGTCATGTAGCATAATCTATTTACAGGTGTTAGGGATTCAGATATGTACATATTTGGTGAGGGGGGACATTATTCCACTTACCACAATAAGCAGTATTTATTTGAATACAGAAGAAGCAGTCTGTCCACCTAGCATCCAAAAATATTTAAAAGTTTTTTTCTCTATTACATTAAATTCAATACTGTTAAAATTACAATATCCGGGTTTGGCATTTTTTCCATTGGCCTTTTCTAATGTTGAAGATCTACATGAGTATGTGGATTTGCAAAATGTTATCTAATTTAGAAAATAAGCAAATATCAGAATAGAATTTGCAAAGTCATTGTTTACTATATGTAAGAAATTTATTATGCAAAACATTTAAAGTCACCTTTTTAAAAAAATATATAGAGGTATACATAGATACCTCAGATCAAAGATAAAAGCAGTTTGCAATAAAATGGAAGTATCCACTCTAGTTATTATATGTTAAAATAGCTAAGGGGAAAAGTCAGTTCATAAAAGTGCTTCAATTTGAATTGAATATTTGGGGCAATTCCACTCAGGGGGCAGGGTAATGAGGACAAGTCACATTTGGTTAATAATTCTCCGTTTATATCTGGGGTCATGCATGAAAAGATATGATCTATCATCTTCCTTAAATTTATTAATCACAGTAATAATGTATGCTAATTTTCTTAAAATGTTTGGTTTTGTCTTACATTCTAGTTGAAATAGAAAATTTGTATAATATTCATCAGATCTATTGGAGGAGGACCTAAGTATAACTCTTCATGCCAAGTAATTGAGTAAAATCAAGATTGATCTGGCAAATATCCAGTACTTATGGGCAAGTACAGAAGGTACATGGAGTAGATAAAAGATTATAATTCGAAACTACCAAGGGAAAATATTTGTAATTGAAGACCAAGTCCTGACTGATTTCACTTACAGTCATTCCTGAAAATGCCCATGCTGCTTATTATGAGATGTGTTCTTTGTATGGTGATGGGGGCAGGGAAAGACTGTCAGATTTCCTGAGGATGCTAGAGGGTAACACATTATAGTGCTTAAGCCTGGAGATAAATGATGAAAAGTTATTAGTCAAATTTGGCACCCTTAGATTCCCATTCATTGAGAGAAAATGTCCAGAAAATCTACCTTTTTCCAAGTGGAGCCACCCTTGATTTGTGCTTTGTTTTTAAATAAAAGGAGTTCAGAGCTAAAGCTAGAAAAGAATTGTGAAAGACTGTTAGGTTCAAAATATATTCTTGAGCTAGGGTGAGACTATCAGTAGATTGGCTTCACAAATGTGACACGAATCATGGTATCAATTCAGTCTTGCAAGAAACTGATACTGATGTAATGTTGTGTTGACAGAGAACTCCAGATTTCCAGGAGCTGTCAGGGATCTACTAGAAGTTATTGTTTTGGATATTGCTATAATATGTAGGATCCATTTCCCTTCCCTATGGCTGCTGTTAAAAAAAAAATCAGCTGATTTACTTGGCTTTATTCAAGGATTCATGAATCCAGCAGTATCCCATCTAGGTAACAGAAGGGAGCTCTGAGGAGCTATGAAAAAAATGGAAGTCTTTTATAAGCAGAGGGGGGTGCAAAAAAGGAAAGTTTCTAGCAAAAAGTAGATTGTTGAAGCAAAGAGACCTTCCTTGGGAAAAGGCAAGGGTCTATCAGGAAGATTACCTTCCTTTTGTTAACCAGGTAATTCTAGACTGACTGTTAAACGTTACATTTCTGGGAAAGGCTAAAGCTTTTATTATGTTGGATATTAAGTCTAGGTTTGCTGATGTGGGCTTAGCACAAATGACTCCATTTGGGGACTGTAGTCTTTTTTTCCCCTTCCTTCTTTCCTTTATACTGTGACCCTTAAGATCTAAAAGAACATAATTTGAGACAAATATTTGATAGAAACTAGGAGGTTTTTATTGCTCATCTGATATACTCTAGGTCACTGAAACCAAAAAAAATTTGGTCTTTGTTTATCATAAAAGAAATTCATTTGCAGTATTTTATAAACTCTAAAGTTATAGTTATGTTTAGGTCCCCTCAAATCTATTTCATCACACTAGAAACAACGCTCTAACCTCACAACAACCTATATCCTTGGGGTAGGGGTGGAGAAATGATGGTTTAGTAGAAGAAAAGTATGTTTTTACTGCAATTTATGCCTTCTTTTCTGAAAAACATTTGCCTTTTTTTCTTTAATATTCCAAATAGATCAAGGCTAGAGTATTTGAATGTCCTAATTCAAATAGCAAATATCTTTAATTCTAGAGTTTATATAGAAAAAAATCATTCTTTACCATGCTCTATACCCTTGTTTACAAGGGTTTTTGCTTGTTCTGAAGCCTGGGGATTTTAAGGCATTATTCTAGCTCAGTTAGCTAAGAATGAAAAGAACAAAGCAAAGTCATTATTCCAGGGAAGGTTTAAAGTTTTCTGAAGTCGCTTGCAATGCTATTTTAATAGTATACATAAAAAGCCATTCAAACAAAAATGCTCTTGATTAACTTTACCAGCAATGTCATGGAGGGGAAAGGGCAAAAGCCCTGGATCTGGCTGAGAAGAGCAAATTCCAGCAATGTGCTTTTTGGCTATTATGTTTGTCCGTGGCAGTTTTTTCTCTCTGGGTCTCAGATTTTTTTCCATCCAAAAGCTGGATTGAAGGCTCAGGGGTGACCTGGAAGAGGACATGGAGCATTAAATTGATCCCTCTCATAAACGAAACTTCTATTTGAGAGTTGACTCCTAAAAGCTTGAAAGCTAGATTTTATCCAATGCATCTGAAGTTTTTGGTTCTATGAAACAGGATTTTATTTATTTTATTCATTTATTCAAATATTTATTGAAAACATAGTCTGCTGATTAATATTTGGCAATCAAAGAACAAACACTGGTTCTCATCTACCCGACTGGTCTGTTGATTTAATTAGCTTCATGTTTCCTTCTAGTCTCAAGCATTCCTTAAATTGAAATGTTGCCTATTATTGATGGCAGACAAATTTTGAATAATAAAGGAGAACTAACCTTATGCTTAGGCAGATTAAATGATGATCTGTGTGGCATTATTTTGGAAGCACAAGTAATTCTATCCAGTGCCCTTTTCTTGATGCCAAAAATTTCATCATTAAAGTGACATGACCTTTTACTCTTTTTATCTGTAAAAATGGGAATTCTAAAGTGAGAAATAACAAAGTCATTAAGATTCAATGAGTGTTTACTGTAAACCTATTTTGGGTTAGGTGTAGTTTATTTTTTAACATGACAACTGAGAATTCTTAAGGAAAGAATTTTCAGAAGGGAAGTGAAAGGACAGATTTTTGAATTAATTTGTCTGATTCCTTAATATTTATGAAGAGTGCATTATGTACAAAGTGCTACACCATGCATTGTGGTCTCTGTGGGGTACCACTTTCCACTGGCCAGGTTCTGAATGAGAAATAATACAAAATGTAAAATAGGTGGCAGATGAAAACACTATTTTTATTAATACAGACTAAATAAAATAACTCTGTGTAAAACAATTAAGCCTGTTAACTAAACAAGCAAGTTCTGCAAGCTTACCCATATGTCTTTCTTAAAAAATTTTACCATGCATTTATTTTTGAGAGAGAGAGAAAGAGAGCGTGTGTGCGAGCAAGCGGGGGAGGGGCAGAGAGAGGAGATCCTGAATCCAAAGCACGCTCCAGGCTCTGAGCAAGCTGTCAGTACAGAGCCCAATGTGGGGCTTGAATCCACAAACTGAGATCATGACCTGAGCTGAAGTCAGATGCTCAACTGACTGAGTTACCTAGGCACCCCCACCCATTACATCTTGATAGTGTTAAACAGGGACAGCCCCAATATGTATAAATGACCAGGTAAAGTTAAAAGCACAGAGGAAAAGAAGAGAGATCCTTGTCTCTCTGGATAGCACTTTATAATCATGTGAGAAAAAGAATAGGGGCAGAGAATTCAAGGATGTCCAGTTTATATCTTCCCAAATTTATCAACCAAAGAAGTCATTTCACTTCCTCTGAGGTGGTCAGGAAAGGTACAGAGAGAATCCAGACATGTTCTACCAGTTAAATTCCCTTGACTTGGAAGAATGCATCTGAGATGAATGGGAAGACAATGTACTTCCTTGCAAAGTACTCACTCTTTAGTCTTATAATAACAGATAAATAGAATAAACCTACATTTTAGAATCCCATATTCATCATCTGTAAAACAGAGATGATAATACCAACCTCACATATTTGTTGTTAAGGAGGTTTTAGTGTGTTAGGTATGTAGCATTGTATCTAGCTCAATAAATCCTATAAATATTTCCTAGCTCCTCTTTTCCACATTCAGTCTCCCTTTACTTTGTATAGAATGAGACACATAAGTTTTTAGGATAGTCTGAATCTCTTAACATTGGTTTAAAAAAATAGATCTAAGTTAAAAGAATTTTACTTAGGAAATTCAAGTCAGAAGTTATATATTTAATAATAAACCATTAAACATTTTTAAAAAGCCTTTAACAAAACTGTTTAGCCTTCACCTGACTATAATTATAAAGCCTTATTCTAGAAAATGTGGAGACCAAAAAAAAAAAACTTATAATGTGAAATTACTTTGTTTCTGGCAGTACAGCACTTCCAGCCTCCAGCTGAAAAAAAAAAATAGAAGCAATTCAATACTGAAATAATGTAATCAAAGTCTTGAAAGAATCTGTCACTCTAGAATTGAGTGACAACATTAGTCATCTTTCAAAAATGACAATGGCTTTGAATGACACACTGGACCAGATGGACCTAAAAGATATATTCACAACATTTCAGCCATCAGACAACAAAAAGAAAGGGCATTGAAATCAGCAAGGAAGGATTCAAACTTTGACTATTTGAAGATGACATGATACTCTATGTAGAAAACCTGAAAGACTCCACCAAAAATCACTAGAATTAATACATGATTTCAGCAATGTCACAGGATATAAATTCATTGTGCAAATTTCTGTTGCATTGCTCTATACCAATAAACAAACAGCAAAAACAGAAATCAAGAACTCAATCTCATTTACAATTTCATCAAAAACAATAATATACATAAGAATAAACTTAACTAAAGAGGTAAAATATCTGTACTCTGAAAACTGTAATAAAATAAAATTTATGAAAGATATTGAAAAGGACACAAAGAAATGGAAAATATTACTCATGGATTGGAAGAAGAAATATTATTAAAATGTTTGTACTACCCAAAACAATCTATGCATTTAATGCAATTCTTATCAAAATACTACCAGCATTCTTCACACAGCTAGATTAAAAAATTCTAATCTTCAACAAAGCAGGAAAGAATATCCAGTGGAAAGAAGACAGTCTCTTCAACAAATGGTGTTGGGAAAGCTGAACAGCAATTTGTGGAAGAATGAAACTAGGCCACTTTCTCACACCATACACAAAAGTAAATTAGGAATGAATGAAAGACCTAAATGGGAGACAGGAAACCATCAAAATTCTAGAGGAGAATACATGCATCAATCTTTGACATCAGCCAGAACAACTTCTTACTAGACACATTGCTGAAGGTAAGAGAAACAAAAGCAAACATGAACTATTGGGACTTAATCAAGATGAAAATATCTGCATAGCAAACAATCAGCAAAACTAAAAGTCAACTTTATGGAATGGGAAAAGATATGTGCAAATGACATATCTGATAAATGGTTAGAATCCAAAATCTGTAAAGAATTTATCAAACTCAACACCAAAAATGAAACAGCCCAGTTAATAAATGGGAAGAAGATATGAATAGACACTTTTCCAAGGAAGACATCCAGATGGCTAACAGACACATGAAAAGATGCTCAACATCATTCATCATTAGGAAAATACAAATCAAAACCACAATGAGATAGAATAGCTAAAACTAAGAACACAAACAACAGATGTTGGTGAGGACGAGGAGAAAGGGATATCCTCTTGCACTGTTAGTGGGAATGCTAACTGGTGCAGCTCCTCTGGAGAACAGTATGGAGGCTCCTCAGAAAACTAAAAATAAAACTACCATAGGATCCAGCAATTGCATTGTTAGTTATTTACCCAAAAGATACAGAAATACAGATTCAAAGGGGTACATGCATCCAAATGTTTATAGCAGCATTATTATCAGTAGCCAAACTATGAAGATAGCCCAAATGTCCATCGAGTGATGAATGGGTAAAGAATGTGTGTGTGTGATGGAATATTACTCAACCATCAAAAAGAATGAGATCTTGCTATTTGCATTGATGTTGATGGAGCTAGAATGTATTATGCTAAGCGAAATACATAAATCAGAGAAAGACAAATACCATGTGAATTCACTGACATGTGGAATTTAAGAAATAAGAGAGATGAATATATGGGAAAGAATGAGGTAAGAGAAGAAACAAACCATAAGAGACTATTTTTTCCTTAGTGTTTATTTATTTTGAGAGAGAGAGCGAGAGCGAGAGGGAGAGCGAGAGAGAGCGCGCATGAGTGAGGAAGGGGCAGAGAGAGAAGGAGGGGGAGAGAGAGAATTCCAAGCAGGCTCCACACTGTAGAACAGGCCCCATGTGCAGCTCAGTCTCATGAACCATGAGATCATGACCTTAGGTGAAATCAGGAGTTGGACACTTAACTGAGCCACTCAGGTGCCCAAACCACAAGAGATCTTAATGATAGAGAACAAACTGAGGGTTGATGGAAGAGGTAGGTGGGAGATGGGCTAGGTGGGTGGTGGGTATTAGGAAGGGCACTTGTGATGAGCACTGGGTGTTGCGTGTAAGTGATGGATCACTGAAGTCTACTTCTGAAACCAACATTTCACTGTATATTAACTAAAACATAAATTTTAAAAAGAATGAAAATGAACTACAGACATTGTTAGATGGACATTGAGAATGTTTAGCAGATACAGATCCTCCCTAAAGAAATTTTCAGGTAGAAAGAAAATAACACTAGAATGCAAGTTAAAGCTACAAGGAGGAAAAATACATATAGAAATTTGTGATAATAAAGTAAAAGTACAAAAATATATAAGTTGGCATAGAGGCAAACAGAATTAAACATTTAAATGTGTCTTATGTGGAAGATAAAGATACTGGTTAACTTTAGAATTTGTGAAATGTACCTGAAAAATGTTTGAAGTTAAACCCTAAAAAAGATCATATTTTAAATCTTCTAAATTACAAGGGGATAAAAATTGGAACAAACTTAAAAATCTATGAAAGAAGGCAAGAATGCAGGAGAAAATATATAGAAAGTCAAACAAGACAAAAATTCACAAAATACATTAGAAACAAACTGGTTTACCCATAACCTCAACATTGTAAAGAGAATGAATTCACTAGCTATGTAACAAAATTTTTCATATTAATTAAATTCTCTGTTGCTTATAAGAGATTCATCTAAAATACTGATATTGAATGCACAGGGATGGAGAAGAAACATGATAGGGAAAAGATAAAATGATGTCAAAAAGAAGAACATTTATCAGAAAAGCATCATTTGAATCATAACCTGATAAAAATGTAATTCCCCAGGAAAATGTAACAGTTTTATTTTGTTTGAACCTAATAAAATACCTTTGAAAACACGAAGTAGTCAATAAAACTACAAGAGTGGAAAAATTGAGAATTGTATGGGCCATTTAATGGCCTCACTCTCAGTTACTTAAAGGTCTAGCAAATTAAAGGAAAAATAAAGATCTGACCACTTAAAAATCTTGAGTGAATGGACATCTGTAGAACTCTAACCCCAGCATGTATAGGATGGCATATTCTTTGTAATTGCTAAAAAGTATGCCATTAAATGAATAGATTATGTTTTTTTGCAACCAAGTTTCATTTCCCAGGTTTGACCCTTTTGATCTGTCATGTTCTTGTTATTTTTATTTCTTTTACAATATAAACACATTCTCCTGTTGCATGAAATAGTGGAACAAGGCCAAGGGATTCTACTTCCATAGATATCTCATCACCACCATCTTCAGTGAGCCCACCATATCTTCCTGGTATTTTTCAGGAGTAGGGAAGAATTCTGTGGCAGAGAAAAATTGGTGATACTGTTTTTCCTTCTCTATCTGTTGTAACATTCATCTTTTATAGCCCTCTAATAAATGATTCTATCTAGGACAGTGAAAATACCCTGTATAATACTATGATGGTAGCTACACGTAGTGTATCTTTTTCTCCAAACCCATACATTGTACAACACCAAGAATGAACCCTAATGTAAACTAAGGACTTGGGTGATTATGATGTATTCATGTCAGTTCATCCATTGTAACAAATGTACCCTCTGGTGGAGGTGGTTGGTAATGGCAAAGATGTTGGGGACAAAGGATGTAGGGAAATAGCTGTACCTTTCTCTTAGTTTTTCTGTGAACCTTAAACTGCTCTGAAAAATTTTTTAATAATTTTTTATGTCTTTATTTAGAGACAGAGAGAGATGGAGAGAGGGAGAGGGGGAGGGGCACAGAGAGAGAGAGGGAGACACAGAATCCAAAGCAGGCTCCAGGATCTGAGCTGTCTGTACAGAGCCCGCCGCAGAGCTTGAACCCACGGACCGTGAGGTCATGACCTGAGCCGAAGTTGGATGCTTAACCAGCTGAGCCACCCAGATGCCCCTGAAAAAATATTTTTAAAAAATTCAGTTTATGTATGATATAATGGTTATGTATGATATAATGGTTATATATGATACAATGGCCCGTTGTTCATAGACATAGGTGGTCCCCTCTGAAATCTCTTTCAGCCTGTATTTCAGTGCGGACAGGATGCTGTGAGGTATGCAGGAAGAAAATCCATCCAGAAGCGTTTGTATTAGACATATGGAGCATTTCAGACTTTCCCCCCAGACATATAGCAGTTTTAGCATTGTATGTATTTGTCACAGAAGCCAATAGTTGTGCACGTTGTACGTTTTTCTCAGAGACTGTTTAGGTGCATACTGAGCTGTTGGTAATGAGTATCATAAAATATTATGGAGTCAAATTACTCTATCTTTCCAAAGCAGTGATAATAGATGCTTAAGCTGAGACATTTGGAAGGTGATCTTCATAAATCCAGATGCCCCTACCTATTGTGAGGAAATGAGTGGTGTTCAAGTTGATTTTATTCTTTTGTTCAGAATTATAAGGACTTAAGCATTGTTAATATTGTTATAGTGACCTTCCCCCCCCTTCTCTGATTTAAGGATTACATTAGCAAAAGCAGGGAATGGAAATAGTTGCTAAGGGATGAGTTGTTGGCAGTAACTTGAGTGCTGGGGTGAAACAGATTCTGTGGCTAGATCCAGTCTCATAAGAATTAAAGGTTCCATGACCAAGTAATGTCTGCTTTGATGGGATAAAGATACCTGTGGTATGTGTGCCGAATCTTAGCTGCTCCTTTTGGAACCAATGCTTATGTAAGTCAGGATTAGAACAATCAAAAACATCTATAAAAATGTTTTTCTTTCTATTTGAAATTAAATTTCTTGAAGAAAGATTATGTTTTATATTTGAAATAATTTTAGAATTGCATATTCAGTCATTGTAAATTCATTTTAACCAATCATTTTTCTGTGTTTAATGGGATATCTCTTGTTGAAGAATACAAATTGATTACATGGAGGTGAAACTTGAGCTTGAATGTCAAGATTTATTTCTATCTAAATAATATTTACATAATTTTAGCTCAATTATCTAAAGTTCAAACATTAATAACATGTACCTCAAAGTATGTAATTTGCAAAAGTCATTCTGAAATTTTTTATTTTAAGTGACTTCATACCCAGAAAAGGGAAAAAATTAAAAAAGGTAAGTTGAAATCAAGTCCCAAGCCAATACTGCCATGGACTATTTTAATGCCCTTCTAGAGCTGACAGGCTTGTGGTATTTGAGACTTGTTCTAATAATACATTATGCTATAAACTGCACAAATTTTATCTATGGATTCAGGAAGACTAATTGGCCCTGGCAGTAATTGTCTCAGTGGAGCCGAAGGAAGTCAAAACTAAAACTTCAGCCACTTAACCACCCCCTTCAGCCAAGTCCCTCGTTGATCAGTGTGGAAAAATAATGAGAACTGCTGTTTCCAAAGAACCATCTTGCTATTGTCAACACTCCAACGTTTCTCATTTGAGACTCAAATTTATTTCAGCTCCTTACATGCTCTGTGCTATCTGCCTGTATTACCATAAATTATTTCCACTAGAAATGTTGAATTGAAAAACAAAAAGCACCAGGTGTTTTCATGCAAGAGAAATGAATCTTACCCAAAGGAAGTAATGTCCCCATTACACTTTGGCGTGCAGCCTTGTATGTTCAGAATCTTTGTCGACACCTCATGTGGGGGTCATTATATTACTGTAATACAATTGCTACAAATGGTTAAACACATTGCTAATCTAGTACTAATGCAAAAGGGCTCTAGGCCTCCCATCTTAAAACATTTAACCAACATCCTCCATCGTCTTTTTTCCCTTGAACTTGAATCCAGCATCTTTGTTTTACTCTCATAATCTTTGTAAGGTAAACACGCTTACCTTAATTCTATCTCCAAATTCGTGTGCAAATATTTTGTATCAGATTCCTAATAGCTAAGTACTGTGTTATATGGTTTCCAATACAACGGTCTTCAGAGGTCAGTGTTGTTGTCCTCATTATTTGGTAATGATAGTTTGGATAGGAGAAACAGAACTAATCTACCCCATTAGTGAGAAGTTGCTATGGGACAGGCTTTGTGGGAAGCATTTTACATGCATAATGTCCTTGAAATCCCATAGGATTGTTACATTAGGGCTAGTATTCCAACATACAATGGAGGAACCTAGTAGTTATTAATTTTCCAAGGGTTATGCATCTTTTAATTAGTGGAACAGAGTTAAACTCAGATTGTTTGGCTTCAAGTCTACTTCCCCTTTCTCCTCTACATATCCAGATCTTTTTTATCCTTCAAGACTCAAAACTGAATCTTACATCCATCCATAAAGCCTTCCCTAATGTTCTGAGTTGATGTTTGTTCTATGACTTGTGCAGATCCTATAGCTGGCACCATAAACATTATCATACCATCCCTGTCTTTTTGTTACTGTTATTCTTCTGTGCCATTTTTATGTCATCAATATTACAAAGGTGGCATTTTGGTGCTTCACGGTGTCCTGCTCATTGTGAGTGAACACATGGAGGTACAGTGTTGAATGGCCAGAGATGGGTAGGTAGAAGAGCTTAGTAAAGTGAAGAGGAACCTTTTTCAGATTTCCATTCTCAGATGTCTATTTTGGCATGTACCAAAAGAAGAGCCCTTATTCTTTGCCCTTTCCATCAGAGAATTATAATATGTAGCCACTTAGCCTGATTGTGCATACATTTTCCACTTTATTGACTTTTAAAATCATTTTAGTAAACACAAAGTGCAGTGGAAAATAATAGCAACCTCATCAAATTATTGTTGGAACTGGAAAAAAAAAAACAACCACCTAATAGAATGCCAACTGTTCAGTTTCCCACATTAAGCATTGTATCTCCTGTTCCAGAAAATATACACAATGTACGCTGTGGGTTGTCTTAGTTACCTTTTTTTTTTTTTTAAGTAAGAATAGAGGACAGTGAGATCCAATTTTACGTAATATCATTTTGATAGATGTGCAAAATGAGAGTGAATAATAGCTAGTAAAGAAAGATGAAATGACTATAATGACTATGAGATTTTTATATAATTTTAGATGATATGCAGAATCATCTGAATTAGGTTCAGTCATTATTCAAATATAAAAGATGTTTTTTGATATAAAATTAACAAATTTCCCTCCCCTCTCTCCTGGGATTTATGGACTAAGAATAAGCCCAGTTCATTTATACATTCTGTTAATATTTACTGCTGTTCTTTACTCATTCATACAGTATTTACTAGGTTTCATTAATATATGGATACTCTCACAAAATAATGCACATCAGATTTAAAAACTGTACTGTAATTAATAAATCTGCATAGTAACACAGTTGATGAGTTCACATATTGCAAGCCTGGTTTTTGGTATGAGGCAGGTAGCAAATCTCATTGTCTTTGCACACCGTTTCACCAATTATGTGAAAAGATGAAAATCTAGACATCATATTTTGTTTTCAAGAGTCCTTATCACCAGTGTGATGGATCTGTCTCCCACTTTGAGTAACTGATTACCCAAAATTTAGTAACTAGCCCCTTTTGTTAAAAGCTTACCATAGAGGGGCGCCTGGTGGCTCAGTCGGTTGTGCGTCCTACTTCGGCTCAGGTCATGATCTCATGGTTTGTGGGTTTGAGCCCTGCGTGGGGCTCTGTGCTGACAGCTAGCTCAGAGCCTGGAGGCTGCTTCAGATTCTGTATCTCCCTCTCTCTCTCGGCCCCTCCCCTGCTCATGCTGTCTCTATCTCTCTCTCAGAAATAAATAAAACATTAAAAGAAATTTTTTTAAAAAGCTTACCATAGAGCAGGCACCTAGTATGTGCTTTTTCACGCATTTCCTTGTGTAATTCTCAAAAACAGCTTTATGAGATAGTCAGTGACATTATATTTGTTTTAAAAAATCAGGAACTTAAAGAAGGGTGAGATTACTTAATGCTCCTAAGGTGACACACCTAGCTAGAGAAAGGGTAGGGTCTGTATTTGATTCCCTGGTCTATGAACACCAATGCTCATGATGAATTTAAGGCATAACTGAATCTTTACTGTGGATAAATATCCTTTACCTGCTTTGCTTCAGTGAAACCCTTTTTTCTTGCTTTTCTGCCATGGCGTTTACTCCACAGGCAGAACAGTAAATTGTCTGTATTTTTGAAAGAAGGAAAAAGGATCAATACTCTTCTTGCTTTCTAAATTTTAAGTCACATTCAGGTCATCATGCTCACTCTCTTCTATATTTCTGCTTTGAATTGGGTCTAGAAAATAGGACTATTTCTGAAAACCATTAACACTGCTTTGATTTTTTCCTTCTTTAGTGCTTAACCATAAGTACTATGAAAACCAAAGCAAATATCTCATTTATTTTAAAACTCATAACTAGAAGTGCATTAAAATTTTAGGTATCTATTTTTTGGCATTGAAATTGAAGACACTGGTTATTGTATTTAATGAAAAGAATTTCTTTGATTGGTCAGGAGGTCAATTTTATCTCAAATTAGAATAAATTTATATCCTTGGGGCTCCTGGGTGTCTCAGTTAAGTGACTGACTTTGTCTCAGGTCATGATCTTGTGGTCTGTGGGTTCAAACTCCTTATCAGGCTCTGTGCTGACATCTCAGAGCCTGGAGCCTGCTTTGAATTCTGTGTCTTCCACTCTCCCTGCCTCTCCCTAACTCGTGCTCATGCTCTCTCTCTCTCTCAAAAATAAACATTTTTTAAAGAGTTAAAAAAGAATAAATTTATATCATTGGTGATATAATATGTCAGATTCAAAATTGTTCTGCTTCTTCGGAGCCCAGTTATCTCTCTAGCAGCATTAGTGCTATAGGTTGATGTTTATAGAATATAACAATGTTATAGAATGGGATCCACAGAGGCAGAATGGGTTTCAAACATAAATGATTTGACGGGGCGTTCTGTTCCATATCACAATATACTGGAACCTAAAAGCATTTGCTTTCTAAGGAATGAATCTCATTCTGGCCTGTTGATCTGTCAAGGGCCGGCTTACATACTCACCCAAGCCACCATCATCTCTTGCCTGAGTAATACAGTAGCTCACTTACTGTTCTATTTCTTTCCATCCTTTGCTGATTATTGTTTCTTCTCCACTCATGGGTGAGAAGGATCTTTTAAAATCCAAATCAGGGGCGCCTGGATGGCTCAGTCAGTTGAGCGGCCGACTTCAGCTCAGGTCATGATCTCACAGTTAGTGGGTTCGGGCCCCGCATCAGGCTCTGTGCTGACAGCTCAGAGCCTTAAGCCTGTTTCTGATTTTGTGTCTCCCTCTTTGGATTCTGTGTCTCCTTCTCTCTCTGATCCTCTCCTGCTCACACTCTGTGCATCTCTCTCTCAAAACTAAATAAACATTAAAAAAATTAGAAAAAATCCAAATCAAATTAAATTCAATGTTTAATTCAGATTATTCCTTGGCTCCCCATCTCATTAATGGTACAGTCAATATCCACATGGTAGTCTCAAGATCCTTCATGATCTGTCCCTCTAGTCCTCTTTGGATCTCAATCTACTATTCTTTCCTTGTATTGAAAGTACACTACACCAAGTAGTGTACTCATCACTGCTTCCTGTCTTGCATTGTCTGCCCTCTCTACATGGAATGTCCTTCCTTCAGATCCCCACATGGCTAACTCTGTGACTTTTTAAATTTTCTGCTCAGATAATGCTTTCTCTGAAAGTCTAGCTATTTAAAGCATCAACACTCTACCATCCAGGATTTTCCATATCACACTGTAATTTCTCTAACATAACCTTTATCACCTTTATATATCAGGTACCTATAATAACTTGCTTGTCAGACTGTAAGTTACAGGAGGTAAAAGATCTTTGTTATCTGTGTCCATTGGTGTATCTTGAACACGTCAGGTAAGTACCTTGTACTTACTGTTAACTGAATTAACATGAGAAAACACTTGGTACAGCATAACCAACTTATTTGAAATGTAACTTGTAACACAGACCATATTACATACATATGCGCATTTCAGACATACCAATCATAAAGATAGGCAGTTATCTTTGAGAAGAGTCTTAAGTTTTGGTGTAAACCTTAGCTACTTTAAAAATAGACTACTCCAGTTTCCACATATGGAACTTCAGTTATTTCATTATGCAGAGTTAAAAAATTCATTACTAGGGCACCTGGGTGGCTTACTTCATAGAATGTCTGGCTCTTGATTTCAGCTCAGGTCATGATCTCCTGGTTTGTGAAGTTGAGCCCCATGTTGCGGCTTAGGATTCTTTCTCTCCCTCTGCCTGCCTCTCCTCTGCTCTTTCTCTCTCAAATAAACATTTAAAAAACTAATTAATACTAAGTATGTAGGGTACATATATGTAAAATTATAACCAATTCAATGTCAGAGAAGTCAAATAGTTATTTAATCAATGGTGTTTCTTTCTGTAAAATATGTATAATATAGCAGTGCTTATTTTACAGGATGGTGCAATTTAAAGAATTAAATTTCATAATGCTAACTAATAACCCTCAGGGTACAAATATATCCATACCATAATCACTGTACCTTGACTTGATTTCTTTTTTTTTAAATTTATTTTTAGTTTTTGCAAATAGTTTATTGTCAACTTGGTTTCCATCCCAACAAGTGCCCTCCTCCATGCACATCTACCCCCTACCCCTCACATCCATCAGTCCTCAGTTTGTTCTCAGCATTCAAGAGTCTCCCATGGTTTACCTCTCTCTCTCTTNATGTTGTATTTTGTCAGATGCTTTTTCTGCATCTATGGACAGGATCATATGGTTTTTATCTTTTCTTTTATTGATGTGATGTATCACATTGATTGATTTGTGAATGTTGAACCAGCCCTGTAACCCAGGAATGAATCCTACTTCATCATGGTGGATAATTCTTTTTATGTGCNGTGTTTAGAAATTTGTCCATATCTTCTAAGTTGTCCAATTTGTTGGCATATAATTTTTCATAGTATTCCCTGATAATTGCTTGTCTTTCTGAGGGATTGATTGCAGTAAATCCATTTTCATTTGTGATTTTGTCTATCTGCNACAGCAAATAGATGGATTTTTTTTAAATCCATTCTGCTACCCTATGTCTTTTGATTAGAGCATTCAGCCCATTTACATTCACCGTTATTATTGAAATACGTGGGTTTAGAGTCATTGTGTCCTTTGTGGGGTTCATGCTTCTGGTCGTGTCTCTGGTGTCTTCGTTCCTTACAATACTTCCCTCAGAGAGTCTCCCTCCGGTTTTCTTGTAGGGCTGACTTAGTGGTGACAAATTCTTTCAATTTTTGTTTATTTGGAAAGACTTTTATCTCTCCTTCTATTTTGAATGACAGACCTGATGGATAGAGGATTCGTGGCTGCATATTTTTTCTGTTCATCACATTGAAGGTCTCCTGCCATTCCTTTCTGGCCTGCCACATTTCAGTAGATAGGTCTGTCACCACTCTGATAGGTTTCCCTTTGTATGTTTGGGCCCTTTTCTCCCTAACTGCTTTCAAAATTCTCTTTTTGTCCTTATATTTTGCCATTTTCACTATGATATATTGTGCAGAAGATCGACTCAAATTACGTCTAAGGGGAGATCTCTGTGCCTCTTGTATTTCAACATTCACTTCCTTCTCCGGGTCGGGGAAGTTCTCTGCTATAATTTGTTCCAGGACTCCTTCAGCACCTTTCCCTCTCTCTTCCTCTTCTGAGATTCCTATGATATGGATACTGTTGCGTTTGACCTTATTGCTGAGCTCTCAAACTCTTCTTTCATGTCCCTGGATCAGCTTGTCTCTTTTTTTTGTCAGCTTCTTGTTTTTCTATAATGGTGTCTTCTAAATCACTTATTTTCTTTTCTGCCTCTTCAGTCTGTGCATTGGACACCTTCAGTTTATTATGTATTTCATTTATCGCATTTTTTAATTTATCATGCCTATTTTTGTTCTCCATGTTGGTTGTAGCCATAGTTTCTTTAAGATCCTCTATGCTTTTTGTAAGCCCAGCGATTAAGTTTACGATTATTGTTCTAAAATCTTGTTCAGTTATGCTGCTTATATCTGTTTTGAGCAGTTCATTAGCTGTCAATTCTTCTTGGAGTTTCTTTGGAGGAGAGCTCTTTCATTGCAATATTTTGGTTAGTCTCTTGTTAGTTTTGAAGACTTGTTATGTACTCTGCACCTGTTAGCGCTGCTGTACCCAAGAAGACTCTTTGGCTGTCCAGGGCCCATCCTTTCAGAAAGTGTTCTTTGAATGGTATCTCTTGGTCTCTCTTGTTGAGACCTTGGCTATTTTATTTTCCTACGCGTAGTGGTATTTGGGACTCTCCACCATGTGTACTTTGGCTTGTTTCTTGAGATAGCCCTGGAGAAGAAAACATACAGACAAACACACAGGAAACAGAGGGACACAAACGTACAAACAAATCCAACAATCATGCTAACCAAAAGGGAAAACTAAAAAGCAGTGTGAAAAGACGGAGGAGGGAAGGCAAATGATAGAAAATAAAAATACATAAAGTCAAAAATAAGAAAAGAAAAGGAAGAATAAAGAAAACCAATAGAAAAGGATCGGTTTAAAGCATATAACCAGATTTCCCAGTTACAATTAAATAGTCGAGTGTATGCAGAGCTTGTTGAAGGGCAGAGATGAGGCAAAATTGGAGATAGAATGAACAGGCAGAAGTTATGGATAAGAAGCTTTTTTCAAAGAGCTAAAGGGTGGAATATGGTTGGAGAGGTGAGAGAAAGAAGGTGGTGTTATCTAGAGAAACTATCTAGTCTGATTACTCCTGAGAGGCTTTGTTATACCACCATTAACAGTCCTGCTGGTCTTTGCTTCCCTGTTGCCAGGGGTTGAGTGGAGGGTGGGGGAAGTGCCGCAGCCTCAGATCCTCTGGGGTCAAGCAGCAATACAACCCGAGTGTGTCTGGGGATCGTAGCAACTTCAGGTCCGCAGAGTCCGCGTCGCCTCACCCCACCGCAACCGTTTTACCGGCCGCAGCCGCTTCAGCAGGCAACTCTTCGCTCACGCAGCTGCCGTTTCACCAGGTGCTGGCAGCACTTCACCAGGTTGCAGCCACCGCCGCTTCAATGGGCCGATGTCACCCGCGCCACTGCCACTTCACCGGGCGCCGGGACCGCCTCCCCAGGCGTTGCTGCCACTTCAGCAGGCAACTTTTGCTCACGCAGCCGCCGTTTCACTGGGCGCCGGTGGCACTTCTCCGGGTCGCTGCCACCGCCGCTTTAGTGGGCCGATGTCGCGCCCGCCACTGCCGCTTCACCCAGCACTGGGACCGCCTCCGCAGGCATTGCTGCTGGTTCACCGGGCCGCCACCGCCATGGATGGTGCCGGCCGCACGGCAGTTCAGTTTTTCCTGGCGCCTCCTGGGACCAGAGCACCTAGTATAAAGTCAGCACCCCAGCCAGAGCTAAAAAACACTGTCTTTCCAAGCCGAGGTTTTTTTCTCTTCTCCAAGGACGGTTCTATGAGCAATCTCCACTTTTCTTTCCTTTCCCCTGGACTTGCGGCAGCTCGCCACCACTCGCCGGTTTATAACTCACCACAGCTGCACTCAAGCCGGGCTCCCTCCCCTCCCTCCATATCTCTGGGTCCCGTCCTGCTTTTATCTTGCCCAGTTCGCACTCACGCACTTATGAGGTTTCCTTCTGAGTGTACTCTTTCTCTTCCCAAACTCCTGTGGCTCAGCGTCCTACGACTTCAGGCCCTCTCTGTTTGAGAGATGAGTGCAGGTGAAATGTACGGTGCTTCCTACTTCTCCGCCATCTTGCCTCCCTTGACTTCATTTCCTTATGGCATCTTGCCGCTGCACAGTTGGTAGGAAGGAAGTAATGGCCTTTGGTGGAGGATTCCTGATATAGCCTTTAAACCTGGAAAGACTCCAAGTCATGCTAGCATCTGACTGTAAAGAAAAAATGAATGTGGAATCCACTGCACAGAATCCTCTTGTTATTTTCCAGAAAGCAAAATATTACTATTCTGTGGTGTTTGATTAATTATAAAATGATATTCTCAGGTATCTGTAAAACCTATACAGCATGTCACTACTCCTTCTTTCTTTTTCTTTTTTTTATTTGAGAAAGGGAATGAGAGAGGGAGAGAACAAGCGCATCTTGGGGAATGCATTGAGCATCTGGGGAAAAGCATTCTAGGCAAAGGGAACAACCAGTGAAATTTGTATACTCAAAGAACATCTAGGAGGCCAGATGTTTGAAGTAAGTGTGGAGGAGAGAGGAAGAAGTGAAATAAAGTTGGGGTGTGTGGGTGGCTTGTCGGTTAGGCATCTGGCTCTTGATTTCGGCTCAGGTCAGGATATCATGGTTTGTGGGTTTGAGCCCTGTGTCTGGCTCCACATCCTCTCTCCCCCTCCCCTGCTTGTGCTCATTCTCTCTTGCTCTCCAAGTAAATGACTAAACCATAAAAAAATAAAATAAAATTAAACAAGGTGAAGAGACAAATGAATTGTCAGGAGAAAATATTTGCAACATTTATAACAAGAAAAATATTGATATTCATAAAAAGAGCTCTAACACCTAAGTAAGAAAGTAGCAAACCACACAGATAAACATTGGACAGTCCTTATGAATAAACATATCATTGAAGAAGCAAATTGGCTAATAAAAATATTTAATTTCTCTGGTGGTGAGAGTGATCAGAGAAATAATAAAATTAAAATTATTAAAAGTTATTCTGTGTTTGGAGCACATTTCTAAGCACTTAATTAACCGTATTCTTGTCATAACAAACCTATAAAAGTGTATTCTCATTTTAGAGCTAAGGACATTGCCACACCGGAAAGTAGGAAGTCATTTGGTAATTACTGTGTAATTACTGTAAACCAAGTTTACACAGCTTGATAGTGATAGATATTAGGTATTCTGGCTCTCCAGAATCCACTAACTAAACACGCAATTAATTTTTATTGTTCACCAATTAAGTGGATAAACTAAGTAGATGGTGTCATCTCCTGTTGGTAAAATGTGGGGAAATAGGAAACTTCATCATAATTAGTTTCAAAAGAAATGATGTATAACTTAAGTTGAACATTGTAAATATGAGTTGGACCCCATATGATGAAACCTAATGTCATCTTTATGACACTCAGGTTAGAGTCACCCAGGCCCAGTCACTCCAGAGTGGTGGAGTTTGGGTATGAATCCAAATAGCTGAATCACAGTTCCCTTTCTATTAACCACTATGCTTATTCCCAGAATTGCTGGGAATAGAGATAGTCAGTAGTGTTTTGGAAATTTGCCATGAATTACCAATTTTGGGAGCACTTACCAAAATTTAAAATATGCATAATTTTGTCAGAAAATACTTCTAAGAATATTTTAATAGACATATTTGCAAGATAAGAATAAAAATATTACCATGTGTTTGTATTTATAAAAAAATGAATAGCAACTAAGTGTCCACCAATAAGGGAATAGTTCAATAAACTGTGATCAGTCAGTATAAAACACTGCAGTGCCGAAAGAAAAAAATGAAATAAAATTGTATGTTCTGTGTGGGAGAGGGGAATGAGTATTATGTCTAAAAGTTTCATAACAATATGTTATGCCTAATGTTGTTTAGGTGAAAATAACCTTTAGATGTGTTAAATTAATAAAATGAACAGAAACTAAATGACTGTGCACAGATATATATGATTTATATATTTGCATATATATTAGAATAGGGATAAAAGGCATAAAATACATAATTAGAAACCTATCTGGTATTATGTAAATTATAAACTATTGAGCCATTAAAATGCCACAAATTATACTAAAGTATGAAATTCTATTGTTACTATATGGACAGGATTATGCAGCCATCACTACAGCCTAATTTTAGGACATTATTGTTTTATCCCAAAGAAATCCTATACCCATTAGCAGTCATCTCTATAATCCCCTTCCCTGTTCTAACACTCTCATCTGTCCAAAGCAACTACTGATCTTTTTGTTTCTACAGATTTATTTATTCTGAAATTTTTATATAAACAGAATAATATAATTAGGAGCTGTTAGTGACTGGTTTCTTTCAGCATAATTTTAGGGTTCATCTATGTTGTGGGCTAATTAAGTTATACCTTTGTTTTGTGAATTATGTTAAACTTTATACATCTATTTATTCATTCATCAATTTGTGGATATATGGGTTGGTTCCACTTCCATGGACACATGGGATATTTTTGACTATTACACGTAAAAGTGCTATGAACATTTATATATAAATTTTTATGTGGACTAATGATTAATTTTTTTGATTATACACACCAGGGTGGAACTGCTTGGTCATACAGTCTCTATAGTAATTTCGGGCACTGTCAACTTCTTCGCCAAAGTGGCCACATTATTTGACATTTCATTTGGTAATGTACTATGTGGTATTTGTCCACATTTTAAAAAAATGTTTTATTTATTTCTGAGAGAGAGACAGCATGAACAGGGGAGAGTGAGAGAGAGAGGGAGACACAGAATCCGAAGCAGCCTCCAGGCTCTGAGCTAGCTGTCAGCACAGAGCCCGATGCGGGGCTCATACCCATGAACTGTGAGATCACGACCTGAGCCGAAGTCAGAGGCTTAACCAGCTGAGCCACCCAGGCGCCCCTATTTGTCCACATTTCAATCAACCCCCCCTTTTTAATTTTTTTAAATTTAAGTGTAGCCACCCTAGTTAATGTGAAAAGGAATCTCACTGAGGTTTTGATTTTCATCCCCCTAATGACTAACAGTATTGAGCATTGTTTTGTGTGTTTGTTGGCATTGGTATATTTGGGTAAATGCTTATTTAGATTCTGGAACTATTTTTAAATTTCACTGTGTATATGTCATTGTTGTAAGACACAAGATCCTTGTCAGATACATGATTTGTGAACAGTTTCTTCCATTCTGTGAACTGGTTTTTCACTTTTTTGAAGACATGGTTTGCAGCATAATGGTTTTAAATTTCTTATAATCCAGTGTACATATATATTCTTTTTACCAGTTGTGTTTTTGGTGTGCTAAGAATCTATCGCATAATGTAAGGTTAAAAATATTGACTCTTAGGGGCGCCTGGGTGGCTCAGTCGGTTAAGCGTCCAACTCAGGTCATGATCTCACTGTTCATGGGTATGAGCCCCGTGTTGGACTCTGTGCTGACAGCCAGCTCAGAGCCTGGAGCCTGTTTCGGATTCTGTGTGTTCTTCTCTCTCTGAGCCTCCCCTGGTCACGCTGTCTCTCTCTCAGAAATAAATAAAACATTAAAAAAATGAAAAAAATGACTCTTAGGTTTTCCTCTAACAGTTATCTACTTTTAACTATTACATTACAAGATTTAAGCCACTTAAAGTTAATTTTTATATATGATGTAAGTCTGGGACTCAGCTTTACTCTTTGGTAGATGGCTATTAACTTGTTCTTGCACAATTTGTGAAAAAAATTCTTTTTTCCTCTTCAATTGTCTTGGCACTTTTGTCTAAAATCAATTAGCTACTAATCAGTAAGTCTATTTTATGCTAGTGCCAAATTATTTTTATTATTATAAATTTGTAGTAAGTTTTAAAATTGGGGAAATTTGAGTCCTGAAATTTTGTTCTCCTTTTCGAGAATATTTTGGCTATTCTTTGTCTTTTACATTTCCATTTGAGTTTTAGGATAAACTTGTCAATGTCTGCAAAAAATCCAGGTGGGATTTTGATAGCAACTGTGTTGAATCTGTAGATCAATTTGAATACTGTTGCCAGCTTAAAATATTGAGTCTCTTTAAAAAAAAATGTTTATGGCAGAGAGAGGGAGACAGACAGAGGATCTGAAATGGGCTCTCCCCTGGCAGCAGAGAGCCCAATCTGGGGCTGGAACTCATGGGGTCCAAAGTTAAGAACCATGAGATCATAACCTGAGCCAAAGTTGGATGCTTAACCAATTGAGCCACCCAAGCATTGCAAAATATTGAGTGCTCTGACCCATGAATGTAAAATGCCTTTTAATTACCTTAGATCTTTAATTTCTTTTCAACAATGTTTATAGTTTTCAATATATGCTTGTTTTATGAATGTATAGGCAAGTATTTTGTTCTTTTTCATCTATTACAAATAGAATTTTTTCCATAATTTCATTTTTGGAATGTTCATTACTAGTGTTTATAAATATAATTGACATTTTCCTATTGACCTCATTTCCTACAACTCTGATGTGCTTGTTTATTAGCACTAGTGTGCGTGTGTGTGTGTGTGTATTCCTTAGAATTTTCTATAAATCATGTAATCTACAAATATTTATGTTTTCCTTTCCAATCTGGATATTTTCCATTTCTTTTTTATTGTCCAAATAACCCTGGATAGAACCCCCCAGTACAATGTTAAATAGAAATGACAAAATTTAACATCCTTATCTTTTTCATGATTTGAGAAGAAAGCATTCAGTCCTTCATCATTATGGTTTATAGTAGTTGTGGCTTATTTTAGATGTCTTTTTAAAGTTTGAGGCTTTTATTCATTGTTGAGTTTTTTATTTTAACCATGAAAGGATATTGGATTTTTGTCAAATAAATTTTCAACAATTTCTGAGAGACATAGTTTTTGTTCTTTATTGACTTGATATGGTGTGATTATTGATTCTGCGTGTTAAATTGACCATACATGTATGGGATAAATCCTAGCTGTTCTTGAGGTATAATATTTTTATATGTTATCTTGCTGATTTTTTAGTTCTTTTTTTAAAAACTTTAATGTTTATTTTTGAGAGAGCAAGCACAGCTGTGCAAGTTAGTAGGCGCAGAAAGGGAGGGGGACAGAGGATCTGAAGCAGACTCTGTGCTGGCAGCAGAGAGCCCCATGAGGGCCTTGAACTCATGAACCATGAGATCATGACCTGAGCCAAAGTCAAATGCTTAACCCACTGTGCCACCCATGTACCCCTAACTTTAATTCTTTATGCATAATTTCCTTTAATTCTTTGAACTTGTTTACAATATGGATCCCTTCAAAGTTAGTTCCTATTGCCTTTTTCCTGTATGAGTCATGCATACATTATTTGCATTTTTCTTAACTTTGAAAGCTGTACCTTTTATTTCAGCAACTGTGTCTGGATACACATTCCTACAGGAGGGAGGGTTACTGTTATATGGTCATATTTTAAATTTGTTTAGTGATAAATTCTGTGAAGCGTGTTTACCCTACAGTGTGCAGCCTCTGATGTCCCTGCTCAATTTTTTTTGGCTTTGGTCTTTTCGTTTTGTTAGTCGAAGACCAGCCATAATCAGCATAGCCATTTATTGGTCACAGAGTATGCTTAGGAGCTCTTAAGTAGTAAAAATTTTTACCCTGTACTCTTGCATATGCATGTAGTTTGTAGGTTACTACCACTGTTCAGTATGTTTACATTTTATGTACGTATTCAGCCTGGAACCATGAACTTGCTGGTTACCTCTCTAATTGGCCCTAGAGAGTAAAGCATTGGTCATGCATACTCATCCACACTGCCAGTAGTGGGACTGATTTTTAAACCTGATTTTCTAGGAGTAACATTTGGGTCAGAGAAACTTATTCTCAGCTTTTGGTTAGAAGTTGAATTTAAGACCTTTGTGCCAGTGAGCTCTGTTCCCTGTGTTGATGGGTCTGTGTGTGGCTTGGAGGTTATTTTCAAGTCTGCCCCATGTCCTGCTCTGATCGATTCCAAATGGGTACAGCCTAGTACATGTACATAGATTTCCTGAACTCTAGGATTGATCATGAGTCCAGGGGTACTCCTCTTGAATGCCTAATGGTAGAAGGAAGGCAGATGGTGAGCTCTGTGTTCTTGGCTGCACAAATCTGCAGTGGAGTTAGCATCATGCTGGGCTGGGTTGGGGGAGAACGGGAGTGCACCATGATTCACATACTACAGGCTCTCACTGTTCTTACTGAGATTTAGTAGCTGTTGCTTGTGAATATTTCTTCATTTGCTATATGCTCTTAGGACAATTCCTCATGGGCTTTAAATGACTGTTTGTTTATAATACTCAAAAATGGAATTTTTATTTTGCTGGGAAGTGTCTTCACTCCTTACATTGCCATTTCAGAAGTCCTGTCCACTATGTAAGTGTTTGCATATGCAAATCATGCATAGAAATACCTTTATAATATGCACCCATATACCTTAACGAATGGATAGGAAAAGATCTGGCAGCCTCAGCACACTAACTTTAGCAGACTGGAAAATTGGGTATGGCTGGCTAAGTGCAGAATTAAATCTCTACTTCATCAGTTATTTCTATCAATATACTTCTGCCACTCTCCTGCTTTATACACCTAATTACATTCCTGCCAATCAAAATGCTAAATACCTAAATGTTGGCATTCTAGTTTCTTCCTAGTCTGTCTCCAAGTTATTTGCCTGATGTGCCCCTTACTGTGCTATCTTTCTACTAAAATCTTATTATTTAAGGCTCCTCTGAAACCCTGCCTTCCCCATGATTCATTTCCTGATTATGCCTCCACACTACACATTCCTTTTCATGTCACTGTATGGGGTATACGGTTCAGTTAACATGACTTTTCCTGCTGTATTCTAAGTGCCTCAAGAACCGAGACTATGTTTTATTCTTTTGTTTCCTATCACTTTACACAGACACTGCTACACAGTAGGAACTTAGTAGAAATCATTCTTTAGTGAATATATTCCATGATAATATATAATATGTGGCAGCAGGAATCTCTTTAAAGCTGTGGTTATGAGCATTAAATACTAAGTGTAAATAGGAATGTGTGCTCCATGAGGTACTCGGTGAAATGACATCACTTTGCACTTTGACTTCCAGGGCACAAAGTAGATGCACCTGAGGGTGAGAAAGGAATGATCTGAAATTTTGGCTCCCAGGAAAGGAAGGGCTAAGAAGGCTCATGTTTTCTAAGGGTCTGCTCTGCTTAGCATCCTAAGCACTTTGTATTAATTAATGTCCTTTTTAAAAAGTAGTAATAACTGAGATTTAGGTATTATTCAGTTTTACAGAAGGAGAATTTGAGGCTCAGAGCTATTAAAAGACCTGCCCAATGTCACAAAACTGATGGTTGGTTGAACAAGAACTCGAACCTAGGCCTGATTCAGAGCTTGGCATTCCTGAATTTTAATTTCAGTCCTTGCAATAAAACTGTTTTGAATTAATTATCACATAGCTGGAAGTGCTCTTTAACTTCTGTTTTCCCTGCTTGGGGGCATCTTAAAAATCAGTGGCTTGTTGGACTGGCTGCCTCTTTTTGTCTCATCTGATACTGTCACACACACACAGACATGGTCAGGGGTGTGACTTATAACACCTAATAGCTGTCAGTAAGACTAGCAAGCTTGTTTGGCATTTCTTCCAGAAACAGCCTTTCAGATGTCTCCTTGGTGGGAGACAGAGGGCATTGCCAAATAGCTGATAGGTAAACCTATCTTTGGGGACTGGTGCTAGATAATGTACTCAAAACAGAAAGCATTTATCCATAATTGCATATGAAGTGTGGCAGATTATCTCTGTGAATTTTCCCCTTCCTTCCTTTCATGATAATAGATAGTGGCGCCTATTTGGATAATACCTCAACCAGCACTTTAATCATACTGGGTTCTATGAAAAAGCAGTGTTATTCAGGTGACAAATATATGTAAACACATTATAAAGATTCCCTGTGTAATTGGAAATTATTTGTTTTGTTTCAACAAATAACTGGATTTCAGTGTAATACGTTAGTGGTTTGAAGCTAACATGGTTTTCTTAAATTGGGTATAACATAAGCAATACATCACCATGGTTTGCAATGACAGATTTCTAGAGCTGAGATTGTGTTCTGTAAATGGTCTTCTTCATCGAACTTATACAGCACAGTTTTACAGACATTTGGCTACTTGGGAAAGACCTGAGTGGTCAGTTTGACCCACTGGGGTTGTTTCTAAGACTCCTCAAGAGAAATCCCTTTAATATATGGTTTCCTGTCATCCTCGTGGCCAATAAATCATGCTACACTGCTGCAGGCAACAGAACTCTTTTATAAAATGGGCCTTGGAACCAGACAAACCTCCATGAAAATCCTTTATCTACCTGCTCCCGAACAGCATGGCCTTGGACAAGTTACTAACGCCCTCTAGACTTTAGTGTTTTCATTTATAAAACGGGACTAGTAACATCTAGCTTCATGGTTTGTTCTAGTGATTAAGTGAAATGATTAAAGTTAAGAAAAAAAAAATCAAATCCCGAAATCGGTACAGTGCTATCAAAAGCACAGTGTTGAGAAGCTTTGAGAAACCAGTCTCAGGCTCAGCATAGGAGGAATCCTGGTTGGTTGGGGTGTTTCCATGGCCAAGAGATGGAGGATGGCAACACAGTTTACAATCTCCCATTTCCCACCTGCAAATCCAATACAGGATGATTCTTTCCACAGAGCCTGAATGCTAAAAATTGTAAACTTAAAATAAAAGGAAATTACATTTGATGCAAGCAAGAGATTGCTGATAATTGAATCTCTTGCTTTATGGGAATAAAATCCCAAGAGAGGCTTGGAATTTTTAGGAGTTTTAAGAGTAAACTAATAAATATTAATCCCTATTTCTAGAGCCTAAGAGAAATTTGTCTGGTATAAAATGGAATAGAACACTGATACTAAATTAAAATAGGTTCCCCCCCCCGACATTTAAATTATATTTTTATTTCACAGTAGCTGGTATTTCAGTAACTTATTTTTTATCATTGCTGTAGTTACAATTATCATTAATTCAGGCAGTTAGTCAGCAAGTCAGAAATGATAAGACTGGGGCACTGACTGAGCATCAGCTAAATGGGAGAGAGTGGAGGGGGAGGAAATAGAGAAAAATTAAGAGAGACTGGAAAAGTAAAGGAAGAATGGAAGGAAGGAGCAAGAGAGGAGAATGGGAAATAAGAAAGGAGGAGGGAAAACCTCACAAGTTGCTATTTAAGGAATGATTTCAAAATCATTGCAAGTATTAGAAATATTTTAGACTGGAAAGGCAACTGTCAGTACACATACTTTATTTCTTACAATTTTAATGGACATACACACCTCAAGGGTTGGTATTAAAATGCACATTCTGAGTTGATGGGTCAGATTGGGGACCAGAGTATGTATTTCTAACAAGTTCCAAGGTGATGTTGATGCTCTGCTTCTTGAACCACACTTGGAGTGGCCTGGTATCATATGGGCCAAGACTTATCACCCACGAAGTGTTCATTCTGAGACAGTGTAGTTTCTCATGAAGACTGGTGCATATACCTAGAGCTGCAGCAATATGGCTGCACATCGGAAGCTTCTAGGGAGCTTAAAAAATTATTGATGTCTATGTCTCATTCTTCCCCTGACCCTCTAGAGGTTTTAATGTAATTGACATGGGGTGTGATCTGGGCGTCAGGATTTTCAAAAGGTCCCCAGGTTTATTAAGTTTCCATTGCTGCTGTGACAAGTTACCACAAGCTTAGTAGCTTAAGAAACACACATTTACACATTTATTTTCTTGTAGTTCTGTCAGTCATAAATCTGACTGGGATCTCACTGGGTTAAGATTCATTCCTTTCTGTAGCCTCTATGGGAAACCTTTTTCTTTGCTATTTCCCATGTCTAGAGGTTGCTTGCTTTTCTTGGTTGATAGTTCACTTTAAAGTCAGTAATTCAGGCTATCTTTCTTAGGCAGCCTTCCCTCTGGGTCTCTCTTCAGAGCACTCTTCCCCTCCTAAGGGATCTTGTGATTACGTGGGATCCACCCAGATATTCCAGGATAATCTCCCTATTTTAGGATTAGCCAATTAACGATCTGAATTCCATCTGCAACTTTAATTTCTTTTTACCATGTAAACTAATATGTTCACAGATGCCAGGGGTTAGGACAAGAATATCTTTGGGGGTCATTATTCTGCCTACCATATCACGGGATTCTAATGTACAGCCAGGATAGAAATCAAAATAGAACATTATCCCTTAAATCGGACCAGAAGGAAATAAAAATGTTCTAGAGGCATTAGGAGGGAGGGAGATTTAACCTTTTACATTTTTCATATATTCCTCAGTTTAGTAGCATATATGTATTTCCTCTTGCCTGGGGAAATAAAATCTCTTTAATATGTTCTCACTTGGTTCCTGTTAGATATACAGTATATAAGCTGATATAAGGGGGGAAAATGTTCTAAGTAAGGAAAATGGGAGGTGACAGGAGAATTTTCAAATACCAATTTGGTATTTGTGAATAATTCACACACCATGGATTGAACCTTTCCATTTTATTGTTTGAGTTTATGATCTTCACCCTTTTCTATGCCCCTGGCCACTGCTTTGTTTCAAATGTCTGATAAATCTCTTAAATGCCAACATGCTGGGCAGAGAAGACCATTCTGTGACACCTAAGCTTTAAAGTGACAATTGAAAGGTAAAGGTGATACTAAAAGAGTAATGAATTAGCTTATTATTAATGTAGACCCTATTATAATGCAAATGTAGTTGTTCAGAGTAGACTTACCCTTTAAAATTCATAATAGCATGGTTTGACGTGACATGATAGGAGAAATAACTACATTTTAATGAAAGTAATCAATTTCCCAATATGTTTATTTGCCTGCAAAATGAGTGAATACAAATCGAGGGTGAGGGAAAATGGAAAGATATTTTAAAATTCCAAATACAAAGGACCATTTTATAGCTGCGTTCTAAAATCCAAAAGGAGTTGTATATATATGGATTCAAGAAGTAGATTTTGGAGAAAGGAAGAAGCATACAATTACCTGAAAGAAGGGGAAGGGGGAGGATAGTGTGGTATACAAGTAGGAGACAGAATGAACTGAGAGTTATTTAATTAACCAAGCTGACCTAGCAGGATGCCAAGCCAAGCACCCTCTCAACTGTCAGGGATAAGTCGTATTGTACCCATGGGTATTGTAGTCATGTAGCATACATTATAGAGTGGTTATTCCTCTATCTAATCACACTAACTGTCATACTATCCTAATTTGAGTTTTGAAAAATAAGACTACTCAGAACAACTATATTTGCATCATAATAGGGTCTACATTACATTTCTGAGTATGATTTCACTGAGTGAAATCATTAAAACATTGTATATGGTTTGCTCAAAATGTGTGTTGCCTGACTAGCCACATTAGCATCAGTTGGGAACTTGTTGGAAATCACAAGGTCTACTGAATCAAGAATTCTGTGTTTTAATATATCTTCCAGGTGATTTTGATAACATGCTCAACTTTGACAACTGCTATTAAGTGAACACAAAAGCAGCTTTGCAGAAAAATTTGCTTATTTCTTATTAATACTGTTGGTAGTGGTTGGTACTGGTGATGGAGATGGTGGGTACAATGTTATAAAAAAAGCTGTATCTAGATGAATTTCTTTGGATTTTGTACAGCACTATATTTACGTGAATTTTTTTTCCCCCCTCTGGATGTTTTAGAGGGTCCAGGCCTTTCCATGTTTCCTTGATGACATACTTTTTGGAATCCTGGAAAATTAAAGTCTCACATGATTCTGGGGCTAGAAGGCATCACTCCATCCAACATCAGAGAGATGATTCAGATAAAGACATTAATGTTTCCTTAGAATTTGTGAAGTTTTCTTCATTGTGATTCTGCAGGGTTTTTAAAAAAAATTGTTAATGTTTTATTTATTTCTGAGAGAGAGAGAGAGAGAGAGAGAGATTGACAGCATGAGCAGGGGAGGGTCAGAGAGAGAGGGAGACACAGAATCTGAAACAGGCTCCAGGCTCTGAGCTAGCTGTTAGCATAGAGCCCAACATGGGGCTCGAACCCACAATCCCTGAGGTCATGACGTGAGCCAAAGTCAAACGCTCAACTGACTGAGCCACCAAGCGGCTCCTATTGTGCAGTTTTGAAAGAAAAAAATATTCCGATCTAACCTAGATTCATTGGAAATTCATTTTGCTTGCTGATAGAAGTTACTTAGACTTAAATTTATTTATTGGGGCTCCTGCCTGGCTCAGTCGGCTAAGCGTCCGACTTTGCCTCAGGTTATGATCTCACAGGTTGTGAGTTCCAGCCTCACGTTGGGCTCTGTGCTGACATTCTGGAGCCTGCTTGGGATTCTGTGTCTCCTTCGCTCTCTGCCCCTCCCCAACTTGTGTGCTCGCCTGTGCGTGCTCTCTCTCTCTCAAAAATAAACATTAAAAAAATAAATGTAAAATAATTTTTTAAAAATAATTTATCAATTTAGTTGATAAGTGCTTTAATTATCCAGCTGTTAGAACTACGAATGGGTTCTTACATTATTAAAGATTAGTTTTGAAGCACCTGTCATTGTCTTCAAAAGTCTAAACATGTAGAAGAAAATACTTCCTTTTATTCTACTTCTATACTGCTTAGAGAAATTAATCAGAGACACCTTTGCCTTTTTAATGAAGTTTTCTACAAACTGTACTGACATTTCTGCCACTGGTGTATGTAGTAACTTTGAAGATGTGGTGTAGGTTAAGTTCTGGATTTCTAACACTGAAGGCTCAGCTAGCACAACTATGAACACTGAAACACAATTTCAGAGACAATCCCCTGTATCCCAGCAGGAACACACCATACCATGAAGAAGTTTCACTGAATAAGCAAGTTAACCAGAAAGTTCTGTTGATCATATAATATATTTTCCAACCATAGGTAAAAGGTTTTGTCGTGCTTCCTTGCTAGACATGAAGTTGGAAAGAATTTCAAGATTTTTAGTATTTCGTTCACCTAATTCTTATGAAGATTAGACTATCCCATTAGAATATTGCTCAGTATTCACTCTAATGGTATAAATTGCAATGATTATAAATCATTCCTTTTTATTATTGTTTTTTTATGTTTATTTTGGAGAAAGAAAGACAAAGCGCTAGCAGGGGAGAGGCAGGTAGGGAGACACAGAATCAAGAGCAGGCTGTCAGCACCAAACCTGCTGTGGGACTTGAATCCATGAACCATGAGATCATGACATGAGCCAAACTCAGATGCTTAACCAACTGAGCCACCCAGGTGCCCAAAGTCATTCCTTTTTAAAGTACATTCCTCAGCATGCTAATTTTCCATTTGTGTGTGTATATTTGTGGGAGTGGGATGCAGAGTGGTGAGGGAGTTCTGAGGTCAAATAAACATTGTTAATGCACTATATAACAAATCCTTCTTAGAGATATGTAAGACAAATTAACATATTAAAGACTATTAAATTTGAAATTTGTTTAATGAAAGTGTCTAGAACTTTTTTGAATATCAGTGCTTTAATTTTAAAAGTAACCCCTATAAACACGTCTTTTTAATTAAAAAAAATTTTTTAATGTTTATTTTTGAGAGAAAGACAGAATGTAAGTAGGGGATGGGCAGAGAGAGAGGGAGACACAAAATCCCAAACAGGCTCCAGGCTCTGAGCTGTCAACACAGAGCCCAACACAGGGCTCCAGCTCACAAACCCTGAGATCATTACCTGAGCTGAAGTCAGATACTTAACTGACTGAGTCACCCAGGCACCCCTATACACATCTTTTGTAAAAACGATTTTATTTTTAAGTAATCTCTACACTCAGTGAGGGGCTCGAACTCACTACCCTGAAATTAACAGTCTCAGGCCCTACCTACTGAGCTAGCCAGGCACCCCAACACTTCTTTTAATATGTTCTTCTAAAATGTTTTCCATTATAGTTGGAGGTTTCTTTATAGTTGTTAATAGAAAGGTCATTCCAAATTCACATTTGAAGACTAGATGAGATTATTATGCAGAATAAATCTTTTACTTTTCTTCTCTATAAAATACTCCAAAAATATTTTGATGTGTCCTGCTCACACCAAAAAACAACGATTCTCATTCTATATAGATTTCTGTTTTTCACATATAGCACACTATGTCAGTATGTCCTTCAGTATAGATAACAGAATCATGCTTTTCTCTAAATAGTAGAAACATACATGAGAGAATCTATCCCTGTAGCTATCCTATATTTCAATCATTTTTGAGCCATTATACTTATAAAGTAACACTTATAAACTGGGAACCATAATTCTCAGTCAAAGACACTGAGAATTTAGCAAACATTTATTAAGCATCTCCTATATTCCAGGAACCTCAGTAGCTCTTGTGGATACAGTGGTTCTTGATCTCTTGGGGCTTCTTGGAGAGCTTAATAAGAGCTAAATAAAGCTATGTTTGTTGAGTTGACTATCTCACAATTTTATTTTGACAACATAAGTAGTGATAACTATATTCATTGATAACATACTTTTATGTCAGAACCTATTTGGTAATTCCCATAATAATTTCATGAATAAGTATTCCTATTCTATATTACAGTTATGGAACCAAAGCCATAAGAACTTAAGACATAGAGAGGTGCCTGGGTGGCTCAGTCAGGTAAGTGTCTGACTTTGGCTCAGGTCATGATCTGGTGGTTCGTGGGTTCAAGTCCCGCACCTGGCTCTGTGCTGACGGCTCAGAGCCTGGAGCCTGCTTTGGATTCTGTGTTTCCCTCTCTCTCTCCGCCCCTCCCACACTGAAATTCTGCGTGTGTATCTCTCTCTCAAAAAAAAAATTTTTTTTAAAGAATTTAAGACCTAGATAAGAGTGGAAACATATTTTAAATTCAGGTTGTTCTTGTTTGAAAGACTTTTTCTCTACTACACTATATTGTTCATATTGACAGAGACTGTTTAAGCTTTTACTTAGGAAAAAAATGGTTAATTTCCAATGCAAACTATGAAATCTGTTATTGTCTTTTTCCAGTATCTAAAAAAAGAGATTTAGAAGCTAGAAAGTCAGAATTTGGTTGTGTTTTGACTCTGTTTGGAACTTGTTCTATGACCCAAGTTAGATTACTTTTTACTTATTTTGTTTAATTTTGTCCCACTTTTCCAAAATATATTACGGAAGTTAAATATTAACATAGGAAAAAGGTGCAAATTATGTGTAAATCTTGATCCATTTTCAGAATGTGAACGCATCTATATAAAGAACACCTAGATCATCACAAGCAGCTTAAAAGCCACCCTAAGGATAATGCTCTCTTAACTTCTAACAGCATAGATAAACTTTTTATAGAAGTAGAAGCATACAACATGCAGTCTACCTAATATGGCATATTTTATTTCACTCAACCTTATGCTTGTAAGATACATCCATAATTTTGCATGTAATGAGATTCACCACTTCTCTTATAAAGATGCTATAATTTTTTACTTTTTCTAATAATGGATACAAGCATGCTACATTATATTGCACTTTGCTTTATTGCATTTCACAAGGTAATGCATTTTTGGCAAATTGAAAGTGTATGGCAGCTCTGCGATGAGCATGCCTATAGATACTATTTCCAACAGTAGTTCCTCACATCATGTCTGTGTCACATTTTGGTAATTCTTGCAATATTTCAACTTTTTAGTATTACACTTTTTATGGTGATCTGTGATCAGTGATTATGACTCATTGAAAGATCAGGTGATAGCATTTTTAACAGTGCAGTATTTTTTAGTTAAGCTATGTATATCATTTTTTTTAGACATGCTCTCACTCACATAGTAGACTACAGTATAGTGTCAACAGAACCTTGATACATGCCAGGAAACCAGAAACTTTGACTCCTTTTTTGTAATATTTGCTTTATTGCAGTGGTCTGGAGCAGAAACTGCAATATCTCCAAGGTATGCCTATATTGAAGTAGTTTTGGAAAATTTTGGAAAATTACAGATAGAGCTCTGTAAGCCATCTCATGCACGTTTTTTGGAAAATATTTCTGCTGTCACATATCGAAGTAATGAAATTGTTGGATCCAATTATTCCACGTATTTGTTTTAGTAGATAGTGCTGAGCAGTTTTCAAAGTAGATTTGCCATTATGCACCCCAGAAGTGAGTGAGAGTGCTCATTGCTCTGCATCTTCACCAATGTTTAGCATTTTTCTTTTAAAAAATTTTTTATTGGTTTAGTTATTTTGGTGTGGATATTGCTATCTTACTGTGATTTTCTCATTTAATTTTACTTAATTGTCATTTTCTTGATAAATAATGAAATTCTCTAAGAGAGATTTATTCTTTGAATATCCTTTTTATGAATTATGAATTATCTATTTGTCTTTGCTTTATACGGCCCTTGGTTTATCTGTATTTTTCTTACTTAAGAATATGTATAAATACATTATAAATACAATTCTATATATCTTCTTTGACTACATACCTACACCTTTTAAGTATAAATTAAAGCATCTGTTCTCTTTATCTTCCAGATTCATTTTGAAGGAATACAAAATAGTTACTATTTACTCAAAAATAATTTGACAAAGTATTATAAAATATGTATCAGATGAAGATGTTACATAGAATCTCATTAATACTTTGTCAGAAAACTTTATTGCTTAGACGTCAAATATTTCATGTTTGCCCTCAATCGTCATTTATCAGTGAATATCTCAAATGCATGATAGAAATCATCCATCTCTCAGAAATTTACCCTAAATCTGTGCTGCCAATCGTAACTAATAAGGGCAGCTACTTTATTGAACTTTAAGATTCTTCAGAACTAAAGCAATCATTCTTTGGTACATTATGGCACAATACATTACTGGATCAGTATATTTACACCCCTTATTATCTTTTTGATTTTCAATATTTTACCTTGGAAATACTACCTAGTGATTTTTTCCCCCTGTGCTTAAGTTTCCACTTTTGTATTTTGTCTTCCTGTTCATATCAACCAGTGGTGATCTATCTATATGTCCCTGCTGCCTGCTAAAGAATTTCAGTAGAAATCTATACTGGAGGTATTCTAAACAAATACATTAAGAGTTAGTGTAATACATTTACACATAAAATCTCATGAATAACATTATAGTGATCAAGGTTAGTTGTGCACCCCTTTGTTTTATCTCGTTATTAGCCAAACACGAGTCCTTGTTCAATGTAAGTACCTCCAGCCAATCCATTTCTTTGAATATGAGTGCTGCATTGACAAGACAGCAACAGTGCTGTGGCTGAGACAGTTTTGTGAGGATTTGGGAGTCTAAGCTGCCCCTAAGTCTTCGCTTACAGTCTTCTGACTCTATAGCAGCAACACTTATATGTGGATCACACTATTCATTTGCAAATAGCTTTTCTGGAATTACTGAACTGAAGCTCAGTAAAATGCTGCTTTCACCTATGTGAAAACAGCAAATTCATGTTTAGCCTGAGTCCAGGTAGACAATATACCCAGCTACTACTTTATGTCTTGTGCGTTTTTTATGGCTTTAAAATTTTTGAATGGCCAGGACACATTTTCAGTTTCATAGGTGTTGGAAAGAATTTTGTAATATTTGTATGAAGATTATATTATGTTGTGGGTATTTTCTTCTCAAATGAACATTCTTTTTTCCTGAAGTGTAACATACAGTGTAATATTAGTTTCAGGTGTAAAAGAAAATGATTCAGCCCTTCCATACAAACCCGGTGCTCATTGCAACAAGCACACTCCTTATTCCCCACCACCAGTTCACCCATCTCCCTGCCCACCTCCATTCTGGTAACCCTCAGTTTGTTCTGTTTCTTGGTTTGCCTCTCTTTTTTTTTCTCCCTTTGCTTGTTTGTTTTATTTCTTAAATTCCACACATGAGTTAAATCATATATTTGTCTTCTTCTGACTGGCTTATTTTGCTTAGTATAATGCTCTCTCACTCCATCCATGTCAATGCAAATGGCACATTTTCATTCTTTTTTATGGCTGTGTTATATTCCATTATATATAAACACCACATCTTTTAATTTATTTCTGAGAGAGAGAGAGAGAGAGAGAGAGAGAGAGAGAGCCTGAGTATGGGAGGGTCAGGGAGAGAGGGAGACCCAGAATCTGAAGCAGGCTCCAGGCTCTGAGCTAACTGTCAGCACAGAGCCTGATGTGGGGCTGGAACCCACGAACTGTGAGATCATGACCTGAGCCAAAGACGGATGCTTAGCTGACTGAGCCACCCAGGCACCCCATACACCACATCTTCTTTATCCATGCATCATTTGATGGATTTATGGGCTGTTTCCATAATTTTGCTCTTACAGGTAATGTGCTATAGACATTGGGGTTGCATGATGTATCCGTTGGAATTAGTATTTTTGTATTCTTTGGGTCAATACCTAGTAGTGCAGTTGCTGGATCATAGGGTAGTTCTATTTTTAACTTTTTGAGGAAAATTTTAACAGTTTTTCAGAGTGGTTGCAGCAGTTTGCATTCCTACAAAAGTGCAAGAGGCTTCCCCTTTCTCTACATCCCCATTGACACTTGTTTTTTTGTTGTTGATTATAGCCCTTCTGACAGGTGTGAGGTAATATCTCACTGTGGCTTTGATTTGCATTTCCCTGAAGATCAGTGATGTTGAGCATCATTTCATGTGTCTGTTGGCCATTGTATGCATGCTTTGGGACAATGTCTATTCATGTATTCTGCCCGTTTTTAATTGGATTATTCATTTTTGCGGTGTTGAGTTCTATAAGTTCTTTATAGTTCTATAGTCTTCAGAGTACAGGTCTTTCACCTCTTTGTTTAGGTTCATTCCTAGGTATCGTACAGTTTTTAGTGCATTTGTCAATGGGACTGATTCCTTGATTTCTCTTTCTGCTGCATCATTATTGTGGTATAGAAATGCAACTGATTTCTGTACATTGAGTTTGTTTTATGCAACTATACTGAATTCATTAATCAGCATTAGCAGTTTTTTGGTGGAATCTTTCTGGTTTTGTATATAGAGTATCATGTCATCAGATGAACATTCTTAGCTGTGAAATAGAAACTTGGGAGACTAAAGATGTTTTTCTTTCTTTTTAAAGAAACACATTTTTCTTAAACTTACATATGTATACACACACACACACACACACACACACACACATACATATGTATATATAGTATCAGGCCTGATAAAAAAAGTTCAAATGATGTCACAAGTATCAGTACCATCTCTTATTTTCCCTCTTCTCATATGTAGATGAGCTCTCCCTATGTATTTGAAAAACAGGTTCCAGCAGATCCAGGGAATGCCTCATTCCTAGTTAAGATTCAGATTAAAGAGTGAATTCACTTGTCTCAATCTCAATTTAAAAAATTCTAAAAATAAAAATTCATTGTGATTGGACTGGATTAAGTCATGTGCTTACCCTTGAATCATTCCTGATAGCAATGGAGATGAGTTTAGATCTCGTTAAAAAACCCTCCTCAGACATCTGGACTGAGTCTGGGGGAATGGACATATCCCTAAAGAAAACTCAGTGTAAGACTTTAAGAAGAGAAATTGGATGCAAAGTAGAACTATACTTTCAAGTAGCCAGTTAGTTTCTCTGTGGTTCATGTCTTATTTTTAAAGTCAGAGTACTAAAACTCAAAAGGATTTAAAGTGCCCAGCCACAGTGACTGATCAAAGCAGTGTTCAATTAAAATTATTTTTTTTAATTTTTTAATGTTTTATTTATTTCTAGGAGAGAGAGACAGCGTGAGCAGGGGAGGGTCAGAGAGAGAGGGAGTCACAGACTCTGAAACAGGCTCCAGGCTCTGAGCTGGCAGTCAGCACAGAGCCCCGCAGGGCTCGAACCCACTAACAGCGAGATCATGACCTAAGCGAAAGTCGGACGCTTAACTGACTAAGCCACCCAGGCGCCCCGAATCAAAATTATTTTTATATCTTAATCAAGTGCTGTGTGAAATAATTATAAAAATCTTACCAAGTGATTTAATAAAGTATTAAAAAATCAAATCCACTAGGATAGTAATAGGAAAATGTACTATGACTATAAATATTTATGTACATAAAATTTCAAAGCAAGTTTACAAGCTGGCTAGGCTAAGCTATGTTGTAACGAAAATCCCCAAACTCTTAGGACCATAATACAACAAAATTGTATTTTTTGCTAAACTCAATCTCATGCAAGTCAATTGGTGTCCTCCTAATAATAATTCAGTGACCCAAGGTATTTGCATCTTGTGGCTCTCAGTTTACCTTGGCTTTATCTAGCCATCAGTCATAGACAGGAGAGGAGGGATGGCATAGTTGAAGATCATTCAGTTATGTTTTGTGACCACGTCTGGAGTGTCATGAATTATTTATGATCATCTTCCACTTGCCAGAAATCAATCACATGATCTCAGCCTAAGTGCAAGGGAAGCTAGGAAATAGTCTTTCTTGCATCTCTTTGTGAGGAAGAAATGGTATGATGAGTATTGCCATAGTCCCTTACACAAGTGGTCGCCAAATAGCTCTTTCTCCCATCTATAGAAAATAGTCAACCCTTTCACAACGATGATAGCCTCATATCCTATCCAGGCCTCGGGCAGTGCTGTTCAGTACTTTTCATAATATCTGAAATAGTAGCTGAGGGTCTGGCAACCTCTGAAATAAAAATAAAAGTTATCTGCCTTCCACTGCCATATTTCTCAATATAAAATGGTGAAACTGAGACAGAATAACCAGAACAAGTATTTCATTAAAAAACAGGAAGAATGAGAGAAAGAAAGCAGAATTTTTAATAGCCTGACTTCTCTAGAAAAATGTAGGTTGAAGGATAGAGGCCAAAGGCCTTAAGCTTCAAAGAGTTAATATATATATTTTTAAAGCACTAGACACATAGTTTTCCAGGCACTACAGTTTCCTTATCTAGACAGTAGGCTTCTGATATATTAGAATTTACTCAGCTTTGTGAGATAAAATGATACCTAGAAATCTTTTCTAGACACAATTTTCATATCCAGTTTATTTCTGTGCTTTCTCACTCTCTTGCTGTTCTTTCTCAAATTTCTTAAAACTATTGGACTTTAATGGGAAGTCGATTTAATGTGTTCTCTGAGTCACTCAGAAGTTTTACTGGGTCTCCATCACACAGAGTCTGTTCAAATGTTATTCCTTACATTTGTGATTTTGTAGCATGCTGTTCCCCAATTCTGAGACTAAATCCAGAAGGAGATTTCTGGATTCCTCATTCACTTTCTATATGCTTGCAAACTGACCCATTTTTTTCCCCTGAGCATTTCCATTCCTACAAAACCTTTTCAAATGGGCACAAAAAAAAAAAAAACAAACAAGATGAAATATTGATGGAATCATCAATCCTCCTCCTTTCGAGGTGCTGCTGGAATAGTAAGTAGGTGCCGATCTGGGGCAACACTTGTACCAAAGCTTTGATTCTAAATATCATCGATTCATGTATTTGCAACTTCTGATACTGATTTCTTAATGAATGATGCCCAACTAGTAGGTAAATGCTATTATTTCAGGCTTTTTGGAAAGCAACACCATCTTTTGTATCAAATTTCTTGTTAAGGTAGGAAATCTGTGGTAATCAGAGAAATTCTGATAGTCCAGTGGCTTTTCAGAAAAGTATGTTTCTCACTTGAAAATTGTGGGTAGGGCAGGTCGCTATGTTCCAAGTGGTAGTGCTAGAACCCAAGGGTTTATTACATCAGATGCCTCATGTTATGGCTCCAGGTCAGGCTAGTGTCATCCACCAGGCAGATTGAAGAGAGAGGCTTGGAGGAGTGGTGGAGTTGGGGGGTAAACAGGACAAGACATTCTACTTCTCAACCTGGAAGCAGCATATATAACTTCTGTTCACATTCTCGTGGGCTGAACACAGCCATATAATCTAACAGCAAAAGAGGCTGGGAAATGTAAACTTTGTATGTTTCTACAAAGACAACATGGGGCTGGTGAGCATGTGGCCAGTCATTTCAATAAGAGTAAAGAAAGATCATTCTTAAGAAATCAGTTCAAGTAATGCCATTAATGATCATATACCGAATAGAAATTCTAGAGCAAACAAATTGTGTGTGCATATACAAGTGCACGCACACGTACATGCATTTGAGTAGGTACTGTGGGCATTTATGTCCTTAGCAGTTGCTGCTCTTCTCACTGGCCTTCTCTCCAATGTTATTCTAAAAGAGGAAGCTCAATTCCAAGCTGGACAAACAGACACACTAGTGTTTAAACGTTGTCCTCCAGGTATATGCTAATGTCGTTAGCTACAGCATTCATCAGTAAAGTTACTTATTCTTCCCTGTGACTGAAATTGTCAAGCAGAATTTCCGAGGGTAGGATAATATTCTCCATGTGGAAATATGGGGGAAATGCAAAGAAAGAAAAAAGAGGGAATTCCCACTGACGTCTTCAGTGCTCCTCAAGCGCCTGCTGTTGTTTTTCTGTCTATTCAGAAATAATACTCTAGGCTATAAAACTCCTTTCTTGTCCTTTCTGACTGGATGCTGCCTTATTTTTATATGTGTGTTTCTTTTAAAATGAAGAATAAAAGAGATGCACCTGTGGCTTTAAAGTCATTCGTTAATAAGTGATGATTAAGTGCCTTTGTCAGTTATTAGTCACATATTTTTCCATGTTTAGCAAAAATGGAATTTTCCCCATTAGTTATTAGTGACATTTAACCAAAATAATTATCTCCCTTATACGGTTGTGTTAGCAGTTATAAGTTCTATTTTAGCTCCTTTCTGTGAAACCAGCAGAACAACATCTCAATTTCTGTGAACCAGATTGTCTTAACCTTGCAAAATAGAGCAAATTCATTTGCATTGTCATTAATAAAATAAGCACATGTTGTTAAATGCAGCAAAGTAGGTGGTTCTGTTCACTTTTATTTTCTCCTCTATAACAAGAAGCTTCACAGTTGTGAATCACCACAGTGGTGCCCTTTCCTGAGCATAATAAGAGTTGAGTAGATCATTCTAAATCAGTTCTCACTTGACCTAATGATTCAGATTTGACAGACTGATAACTGCATTCTAGCTCTGTCCTATACAAACAGCTAGAAAAACCATGGGATAATCTCATTTCTCTAAGCTTGGGTTTTTCATTTATAAGATGGGGTAATAACAGTATCACACCTGTCATATAGTAAGTTCTCAGTATTATTAGCTGACACTATTCAACATACATGTTTTCTTTCAAATCTCATGTGATTCAATGACAGATTTAAGACAAAGGTTATTTGAATTCACTACAGATGTATTTGTAAAGTGCTTATTACTTACCAGTCTGGGAAACATAAAAAGATAAAACAAACAGTCTCTGCCTTTGAAAAATAGTCTAGGAGAATAGATAGACCAGAAACAAGATCACTGCAATATGGTAATTCATGATGTCGAATAAGAGAATCAAATGATTCATTTTATTGGAGTAGGTCTGAAAAAACTTCAAAAAGGAAGAAGGATTTATATCAGAGGTAGGTGACTGAGTCAATGTCATCTTAGGCAGAGAGAACAACCTGTGCAAAGGGCTTAGTACTATAACAATGTGGGGTGCAGAGGCATTGCAAGTCATCCATTACAACACTGTCCATGGACTGTGTATGTATTAGCAGAGAGTAGTAGGAGAAGAAGCCCCTTGTGTCACTTAATATACCAGTGGGATAACACTGAAGGACTGGAAGAGTGATACCAATTTGCTAACATTTACTGATAGGTTTTTAAAAAAATAAAGTTCTTTTTTTACATATAATGTTTATTTTGAGAGAGAAACAGAGCATGAGCAGGGGAGGGGTACAGGGAGATGGAGAGGGAGACACAGAATCTGAAACAGGCTCCAGCTTCTTTGCTGTCAGCACAGAGCCTGCGTGAGACTAGAACCCACAAGCCATGAGATCATGACCTGAGCTGAGGGCAGATGCTCAAGTCAACTGAGCCACCCAGTCGGCTCTACTGATAGGTTTTAGTAGAGAACTTTTCCTTATTTTTCTTTCAGGTAAGCAGAAGAATGAAGGGATAACAAAGGCAGAATTTCAGTTCTCAGAACTCCAGTTCTCAGAATCTAGTTTTTGGAATAAAACCTGCATTGATAGATTCATTTATGTAATAAATATATTTGAGAACACTTTGTGGGTCAAAGAATTCTCTTGATAGTGAAAAACAGGCACTATTTCTCAAACATTTTTTGTCTGTCATTGTTGTTTAGTTTTACTGAATACGATCTTGGGACATGTTATTGCTCATGTCTCATGTTATCTTTGTAGAAACATACAAAGTTTACATTCCCCAGCCTCTTTTGCTGTTAGATTATATGGCTGCGTTCAGCCCACGAGAATGTGAACAGAAGTTATATATTGATACTTCCAGGCTGAGAAGTAGAAGGTCTTGTCCTATTTATCCCCCAACTCCACCACTCCTCCAAGCCTCTCTCTTCAATCTGCCTGGTGGATGACACTAGCCTGACCTGGAGCCATAACATGAGGTATCTGATGTAATAAACCCTTGGGTTCTAGCACTACCACTTGGAACATAGCGACCTGCCCTGCCCACAATTTTCAAGTGAGAAACATACTTTTCTGAAAAGCCACTGAACTATCAGAATTTCTCTGATTACCACAGATTGCCTACTTTAACAAGAAATTTGATACGAAAGATGGTCTTGCTTTCCAAAAAGCCTGAAATAATAATATACAAACATAAATATGTGTTTACACATGCATACATAATGTATGTGTATACAATGTATGTTCCTAGATAGATAGATATATATATACACATATATAAATATGAAATTCTGTCTCTTCTCTATTTTTTCATCTAACTAGATATTAAGCTCCATAACCGGAAGGATTATGGCTAATATTTTTGCATGCCCTATAGAAAATACTCCACAAAAATTATTAAATCTACAAATCTGATTGCAAATAATCATACTTTTATCAGAGAATGCTTCTTTCCCAACCCTGCCATATTTTTTTCTTGATTTTTGCCCAAGATTTCTTATGTTTTACAGTTTCCATTATGATTATCCCATTGCTTTCTAAGAAAGTTGTAATGTTAGGCTTGGAGAAGTGTAATAGCCTACTAAACATCATCATCGTGATACTAAATTGTTGAGTGCCAACTATATGCTCTATTTGTTTTTTATTGCTATTTCACATAATAGTCTTACAAGTAATTAAGGTTATCCTTTTATAGATAATCCGAAGTAGTATGCAGCTTACCCAAGACCACATAGTCAAGATTTGAATCATTGGTTCTCATTCTCAAAAACTTCATTAGTATATCACTTTAGAGCTTACAGAATACTTATAGGCATTATTTTATTTACACCTCACAATTTCCTGGTGTGGTAGATAGTTATCAGATTTTACAGATGAAAGAAATAAGACTCAGTGAGGTTAAGTGATTTTCTTGTGACATGTAGTTGAAAGATGATAGCATTTGTATGCCATTTCAGGCTTTATTTTTAGCTACACTATGGTTATTCCACATCTAATGACAAAATAAAGCTTAATTAGGTAGTTTACTCTTACTACTAGAATGTTAGAGGCAACCCTCAGTATTTCTTTGAGTAAATCAAAAAGGGATACAGGTTTAGTCAACCAAATAAAAACAATAACAACAACAAAGTTCTTATCAGAAAGGAAGTCTATATTAAGGTCACATATTTTTAATAAAAGCTTTTTTATATTAATAAACTCTTCTCATTTAAACATCAATCCATTAACACTATCTACACAACCCCTTAATGAGAAGCAAATTAAGTTGTTTGAAAATAAATTCAGTAAGCTGTGTTTTTCCATGGACCAGTGGCAGCGGGAAGAGACAGTGATTGTGCCAGGCTGTTGGCTGACTAGAGCTAATGGCATTCAGTCTTGTGAAATGGATATTAATGATTCTACAGTGTTTAACTTGTTTTGCTCTTGATGGATTTTCCTTTTCTGAATTAATGTCTGTCTACTCTTGATTAATTTAGAGTGATTGTACTGCAAGTCAGTTAATTACATTTTCTTTCTAAAGTCAAATATCATTCATTGTGATGAAGGCAGTCATTTTGATTTCTCACAAAAGGAGTCCCTAAGTGCCTGAAGTTACAGATCTAACAAAATTAGTAGGAATATTTCTTCATCCAGAAAGCCTGTACTAAAGTCACAAAAGACTTGTCATGAATCCCATTTCGGATCTTTTCCTACACCTTTCCAAGCAGAGCTATTTGAGGTATATGTTGAATCTCAAAACTGAGACTTTCTCTAGCTAATGTACACAGCATTTTAAAAAAAATAAAAATCCTGTAAACCTTTAACTCCAGGACATGATAATATAGGTAAAAGAGCCTTCAAATACTTTAACAAACCCAGGAGAGAGAAAATAGGGTATTGTAAAGAGAACAGTGCATTCAAAGTAAGAAGTCTAAATTTTTATGTAATACTAATTGAAACTGTGGTCTAACTTTTTCATAAGTAAAATAGGTATTAGTATCTGCCTTCCAGATTTAGAAATTCTTTCAGAAATCATGTGACTTATGAAAATGTGTACTACATATACAATTTTGATGGGCAGTGTGATTATCACTACTTTCCTGGGTAACATTTTTTTTAATTTAGTATAATTGACCTACAACATGATGTTCAAGTTTCAGGTGTACACATGATAATTTAGTATTTGTATAGATTGCAAAATAATCACCCAAAGAAGTCTAGTTACTATCACGCTTAAACATAACATTTTTTTTATCTCATGATAATTTCTAAGATTTATTTCTTAGCCACTTTCAAATTTGTAATACATTATTGACAACAGTCACCATGCTGTGAATTATGTTCTCATGACTTATTTATAATTGGGAGTTTGCACCTCTTGATCCCATTCATTATTTTATCTACTCCTGAAATTTCCTTTCTCTGGCAACCACCAATAAATATATTTTGTGTATCTATGAAGTTTTGCTTTTAATGTTTGTTCATTATATGGTAAAATTATATGGTATTTATCTTTTTATGACTATGTAAAAACCTTCAAAATCCAACCATATTGTCACAAATGGCAAGATTTTTTTTTTAATGTCTCAGTAGTATTGATGGATGCTTCAGTTGTTTCCATGTTATAGTTATTTTAAATTATGCTACAGTTAAAATAGGGTGCATATAGCTTTTTGAATTAGTGTGTTTTTTTTTCCTTTGAGTAAATTCCTGGAAGTAGAATCCACGGGTTGTACGGTATTTCAGTTATAAATTTTTTGAGGATCCTGTATACTGTCTTTCAAAGTGGCTATACCAATTTACATTCCCACCAACATTGCACGAGAATTCCCTTTTTTTCTGCATCCTCACCAACACTTTTTGATGCTAGCCATTCTGACAGGTGTGAAGTGATACATCATTGTGATTTTGATTTGCATTTCCCTGATGTTTTGTGATGTTGACCCTCTTTTCTTGTGCCTATTGGCCACCTGTGTATTTTCTTTGGAAAAATGTCTATTCAGATCCTCTTGGAATTTTTTCTTTTTGAGCTATATGAGTTCTTTATATGTTTTGGATATTAATCCCTTATAGAATATTTGCCAATATTTTTCCCATTTATTTGTATTTCTATTTTGTTAATGACTTCCTTCACTATGCAGATGCATTTTAGTTTGATTTAATCTCGTTTGTTTATGTTTGCTTTTGTTGTCGTTTCTTCGGAGTCAGATCATACATATAAAATTATGTATAGCATACAATTACATTTTCATATATAGTTCATAATAAATTTAATTTATAAATTTATACAATCTATGTAACTAATAAATATATATATATAATTAGTCACTGAGAACAGTGTCAAAGAGCTTACCACTTACTTTTTTAGTAGAAATTTTATTGTTTCTAGTCTAAAATTCAGTTCTTGAACCTATTTTCCTTTAACTTTTGTGTATGGTACAAGACAGTAGTCCAGTTTCACTCTTTTGCATGTACTCTCCAGTTTTCCCATTACCATTTATTGAAGAAACTGCCCTTTGGCCTCATTATATATTGTTGTCTTCCTTATTGGTGATAAATTGACCATATAAGCGTGGGTTTATTTCTGGGTTCTCTATTGTGTTCCATTGGTCTCTTTCTTTTCTTATGAATACCACACTGTTTTGATTACCATAACTTTGGAATATAGCTTTAAATCAGGGAGCATGACACCTCCAGCTACGTTCTTGTTCAAGATTGTCTGGGCTATTGAGGATCTTGCATGGTTATATATCAATTTTAGGATTGTTGGTTCTATTTCTGTGATAAATGTTACTGGAATTATAATAGAGATTGCATTTAAGATTGCTTGGGATAATATGGAATTCTTTATAACATTAGTTCTTCTAATTTATGAGCATCAAATATCTTTATTTGTATTCTTGGTTTTTTTTTTCCCCCATCATGTCTTATAGTTTTCAGTGTACAGGTATTTCACCTCCTTGGTTAAATTTATCCCCTAGGTATTTTATTCTTCTTGATGCAGTTGTAAATGGGACTGTTACCTTAATTTCTTTTTCTGACAGTTTGCTGTTAGCATATAAAAATGCAACAGATATTTGTATGTAGATTTTATACCTTGCAACTTTATTGAATTCATTTATTAGTTTTGACAGTTTTTTTGGTGGTGTCTTCAAGCTTTCTTATATAAAAAATCATATAATCTACAAATAGTGACAATTTTACTTTTTCCCTTAGAGACTTTTAGTTCTTTTTCTTGCCTAGTTTCTCTGGGTTAGGAACTTCCAATAATCTGCTGAATTAAAGTGGTGACAGTGGACATCCTTCTCCTATTCCTGATCTTGAGGGAAAAGCTTTCAGCTTTTGCCATTGAGTATGATGTTAGCTGTGAGCTTGCAGGTCATATGTGATATATGTTTCACACACAGTCTTTATTGTGCTGAAGTACGTCTGTCTATACCCACTTCCATGAGAGGGTTTCTTTTAAATCATAAATTATGTTGAACTTGGCATTTATTCACCTATTGAGATGATCATATGATTTTTATCCTTCTTTTGTTAATGTGGTGTATCACATTGATTTGAGGACATTGAACCATCCTTTCTTCCCGGGAGTAGATCCCACTTGATCATGGTGTATGATATTTTTAATGTATTACTGAATTCAGTTTGCTAATACTTTGTTGAGGATTTTTCCATCCATGTTAATCAGAGATATTGGCTTGTATTTTTTGTGTGTGGTATTTTTGTCTGTTTTGGTGTCAGAGTAATGATGGCACTGTAAAATGACTTTAGGAGCATTCTCTCCTCTTTAGTTTTTTGGAAAGTCTAAGAAGGATATTTATTAGGTCTTCTTTGAATGTTTAGTGGAGTTCAAATTCAGCACTGGTGAAGCTGTTTGACCCTAGACTTCTGTTCTTTGAGAATTTTTTGATTACTTATTTAACCTCCTTACTAGTGATTGGTCTGTTCAGACTTTCTATTCAGTCTGGGAAGATTATATGTTTCTACAAATTTGTTTCTTTTAGATTGTCCAATTTGTTGGCATAATTGTTCATAGTAGTCTCTTAAGATCCTTTGTATCTCCTTGGTATCAGTTGAGGTGTATTTCTCCCCTTCCATTTCTGATTTTATTTGGTTGACCTCTCTCTGTTCTTAATCTAGCTAAAGGTTTGTCCAATTTTTTTTTTTTTTTGGTTTTTATAGAACCACATCTTAGTTTCTTTTCTTTTTCTTTTTTTTTTTTTGCTGTTACCTTTTTTGTCTCTCTTTTTTTTCACTCTGATATTATTTCCTTCCTTTAATTAACTTTGGTTTTCAGTTTTTCTTCTCCTAGTTCCTTTAGGTATAAAGTTAGACTTAAAATTTTTCTTGTTTCTTAAGGTAGAATCATATTGCTATAAACTTCTCTCTCAGAACTGCTTTTGTTGCATTCCACAGATTTTTGATAGACTGTATTTCCATTTTTGTCTCTTGATATATTTTTATTTCTCTTTTGATTTCTTCACTGACTCCTCGGCTATTCAGGAGCATGTTGTTTAATTTCCACATATTTGTGATTTTTTTCAGTGTTTTTTTTTTTTGTAATTGTTTTCTAATTTCCTGCATTAAAATGCATTGCAGTCATAAAAAATGCTGATAAGATTTCAGTCTTCTTAAATTTATTAGAATTTGATTTGTGGCCTGGCATAGATCTATCCTGGAGAATGTTTCACATGCACTTGGGGAGAATATTCTGTTGCTGTTGGTTGCAATGTTCTGTTTATATCCATAAAGCCCATCTGGTCTAAGGTGTCTTTTAAGGCGACTGATTCCTTACTGATTTTCTGTCTGGATTGTCTATTCATTGATGTAAGTGGAGTATTAAAGTCCCCTATTATTATCATATCACTGTCCATTTCTCCCTCTAGCTCTGTTAATATTTGCTTTCTATATTTAGGTGCTCCTGTGTTGGATGCATAAATATTTAAAATGTTATATGTTCTGGTTGGATTGACATTTTTAATCATCATATAATGCCCATTTTTTATCTTTAATTACAGTCTTTGTTTTAAAGTCTCTTTTTTCTGACATAAATGTACCTATCTCAGCTTTAATTTGCTCTTCATTGCATGAGACACCTTTTTCCATGGCTTTATTTTTGCTTTGTGTGTGTCCTTACATCTAAGGTAACTCTCTGGTAGGCAGCATATGGATGGGTCTTACTTTCTTATCTGTTCAGGAACATTCTGTTCTTTGACTGGAAATTTTAATCCATTTATACTTAAAGCAATTATTGATAATAGAAATATAGTTTCTATTTCTATTTTGTTTATTGTTTTATGGCTGTTTTGTAATTCCTCTCTGTTCCTTTCTTTTTCTCTTGATTTCTTCCCTTGCAATTTTGATGACTTTCTACAGTGTTATGCTTAAATTTCTTTCCAATTATCTTTTGCATATGTATTACAAGTTTTTGCAGTCATTACTGTGAAGCTCATATATAACAGCCTATATATACCAGTTTATTTTAAGCTGGCAGCAGGTTAAGTTTGAATGCATTCTAAATCTCTGCATTTGTACTTCCTTCTAATGTCTTATGTTTTTTAAAAAGAAATTATGTTTTTTATTTATTTTTGAGAGACAGAGACAGCACAAGCAGGGGAGGGTCAGAGAGAGAGGGAGATACAGAATCCAAAGACAGGCTCCAGGCTCTGAGCTTAGCTGTCAGCACAGAGCCCAACACGGGGCTTGAACCCATGAACTGTGAGATCATGACCTGAGCTGAAGTTGAATGCTTAGGTAACTGAGCCACCCAGGTGCCCCCTTAATGTTTTTGATGTCACATTTTACATCTTTTTATTTTGTGTATTCCTTAACTAATTATTGTAGTTAGAGATTTTTACTACTGGGCAGCAATGTTTATGTGATGAGCTTCTTCAAATATCAGTTAATTTGGAGCAATTTAGGAATTCAAGGTCATAGCCAGCTCTGTCATTTCACTGTTTGCATGTTATCAGACAATAAATAAATGATGGATCTTTTCATATTTTAAGTTTATTGTCTTTTACATAGACTACATTTTGCCTTTTAAATTGTAATTATTCTCTTATAAACCTACTTTTATAGGCTTAAATTAATAAATACAGATGCCCCAATGCCTGGCAAGGCAATACTGTCTAGTAGTTCAGGATTTTAAGTTTGGAGTCAGCCAGCTAGAATCATATCTGAGTTCCTCTATTTTTAACATGTAAATCCTTGGGTAAGTCACCTAAATTTGCTAGGTTTAAGTTTCCTTACCTGGAAAATTTAGATATTTAAATTCAAATTTAGGTGGTTAGTACTGCCAACTACCTCATAGTAGTAGTGAAAGAATTCAATAAAATGGTGAATGTAAAGGAGCCAGAATAACCTCTTGCCTTATATTTTACTCAATAAATGACAATTCTGTCTTCACATAAAACACCTCATTCTTGCAGACAGTCACTTTCAGCTCATTTCAGTAATCTTAACCCTCAGAATTGTCTAAAAGTCAGTTCAGCCTCAACACTCATCAGTACTGTTCAAAATGTAGCTGAAGGCATTGGCCTTACAGTTCTCACTGTAGCATGTTTGTGAACTGCACCTCCCACTTTTCCATTTGTTATCTTCATCAGATTTTCCAGTAGATCATTACCATCTATATTCTACTAGGAAAAGAAAGTTATGTATTTTCCCTTAGATGCAGAGTATGTCTGGTATTTTCCTTGGTACTTTGCTGAACTTCTCTTGTTTTACCTTTATAATGCCCTTCAAAGTGAATGCTGGTAGAAAATTACAAACGGAGAAAGTAAAAATTAAAGAAATTAAGTAATTGTTGATGGTCATAGAACTGGCAGGTGGCAGAGTTGGTATTCAAACCCAAGGCTCTTTACTCCGGTGCTGCACAATTTTTTTTGACTGTACATCTGAAAACAGACAATTTCTTAAAGATACAAGTTTTTGATACCTATTTGGAGGGATGTCTACTTAAATATTAATTATAATTATGATATGAGTGAGGTAGGGTTTCAGTTCAAATTTGGTTTCTTCCTTGTACTTTAAAAATATTTTTCATGTTTTTTCCAGTATGCATTTACTTTTAGAAAACAATGTTTTTAACTGTCTAGCTCATGTAAAATGTCATCTCATTTCAGATGATCTATAGGAACTATAGGACATATAAAGCTATTTACTAAGTTGAAGCTGGTTTTTAGCTTCACTAACTATCAAGCTTAACCGATAATTATTGTTCATGCAAATAGAGTGCTGTTTTTAGAAAAGGTAACTCATTATAAGGTAATGTGATTGTCTCCACAGTCAGAAATAAATATGTAGGGACAATAAAAAGAAGCCACAAAGCAACCACTTGTTTTGCCTTGAAATTTGAAAGCTCTCTTGACTAACATTAACAGTAGTTTCGTTTCCTTTTATAAGTTGACAAAGATTGTTTTGTAATTAGCTTATATACCACAGATCTCCAGATCCAAAGAATTGTGGGCCCTATAAAACATATGGTGAAAATATGTTTGGCTCTCTTTCTAACTGACAGTAAAGGCTTTGCAGAAGATGTCTTCAATGACCTTCCAAGAAACTTCCCATTTCCAAACTCAGCCCACTGGAGGCCAGTGAAAAGAAAATGGAATTTAGAATGAAAAGACTCCTGTATGACTCTTATTGTTGTCATCAATTAGTTGTGCCTTTAGTCACATGTTATAATGTCTCTGAACATCAAATTCCTCATCATTTATTTATGCATTTAACAAATATTTATTGAATTTGTATTACATGCCAATTATTTTTCTATGTGCTGTGAATGGAATGCTGACCTGAAATCAGTACAGTTCATGATCTCTTATAGTCTTGATTCTGGTGGGATAGGGAAGCCTTAGTTAAATGGTGACACTGAGAAATACAAATCTGGTTTCTTCCAAAGAAAGTCTTCCAAAGAGAACTTTCCTATAATATTAATTGCAGGAGGGGAGTAGTTTTGGAAAGAGTTCTGACAAAGTGATGTTTAGCTGAGATCACAAGAAAATGAAAATCAACCGGGTAGATGAGTTAGGGGAGAGGCAAAGGAATCAGGGTGGGAAACAATATTGTCCACACAGGCAAAAGATGGGCAAATGCCCTGGGAGAGAAGGGAGCATGACTTACTGAAGCCACTGTGTATACCTGAGAGCTCAGAGTCAGTAAGAAAATGGTACAGTTAAAGATTGACCGATAAGAGGATGAGAAAGGATCAGTGGTGCTCCTCAAATGTTCATTTACTCATGTTCATTTTCTTACGTACATTTACCCACATACCTCAATCCCTTTCAGTTGGGTGACTTCTATGAATAGTGTCACATTTGGAGGGAGGGAATTAAAGCCCATGCACAATTATCTAGTCTCTCTTCCCCTCCTGTAATGAATTAGGACACCTTGTATTGTACTGGCAAAGACTCCAAAGCTAAACAGCCTAGATCTAAGTCATTGTTTGGAGGACAGTTGATTAGGAAGACTGAATGGCTCCATGGCAGACTTCGTGTAAATAAAAAAAATAAACATTTTCTGTTAGGACACTGAGATTTGGGGGGTATTACTGCAGCACAACATAGTCTAACCTTTTACAGATGATGTCAGACTACCTGGGGACTTACAGATGAAACAAATAATTTGGATTATTTTTCTAAGACCAATGGAAGAGCAATGAACTACCTTAAAAAGAGTAGAAATCATCAGATATTTTTTTGAAAAGAAAATCATTCTGTAATAAATATTTTAGGGAATGATGAGGGATGAGAGGTTAAGAGGTTTTTGATAACTACAAAGTAAGAATTACAGCTACTGTTACGATCCTCTCAAAAATTTTGAGGAAACCAAATGTGAAAAATTAAATCTGGAATTTTGCAGAAAGCAAACCATCAAACATTTTGGGTTTTTGACATGAATCTATTGTCTCAGCTGCTGTTTTCCCTTTGCCTTAGAAACAGAATTTTTGATCAATCTGCTATTCTCTGTGTGGTTGTAATCCATATACTAAAAAGTAAGTAATTCTCTGAAGTTAGTTAGGCCTTTCTGCCCTACAGTCGATAGCAATTTAGTATGTATGGATTTGAGAGTGGAAAGTTACTTAATGGAAAGGTCCTCAAATGTTTCAGAATCAAGATTTCAATCTACACCCTTGCTGCAGTGCCAACATGTGTTACCTTAACTCAATCAGAAATGAGATGTTCTAATTTTTTTGTCTTTCAGGGATCATTGGGAGTTTGGACTGATAAATAAATTTGAAACCCAGGTGAGTATGAAACAAGTTTTTAAAAATTAGCTGTTTGTGATATTTTGTTTTTATGATATTTCTATAGAGCAAATGCAGGAGAATCTTGATACTATGCTCTGTGAAGTCGGTAAAGATAGGGGGGCATTTACTCACCAATGTACAAAAAGGCAGTATGTATTTTGTTGTACGTGTTGTCACACTAGTGCTGACACTCAGCATGCTCTACATTGCTGGCAACACTGCCGTCACTGATTTCTCGATCACCGAGTTCTTCTACCTTCACCACTAGAACAGCAAAATCCCTCTTTGCCCCTGTGACTCTAGGATCTGCTGATCTTGTTGACAGTGTTTAGCTCCTAGGCCTGATTCATGGTTACAAGGAGGCTTCAGAAAATCACTATCTGCCATTTTTGTCTTTCAGAAGGCAGGAGACAGTTTTAGCTTTATAATGGGCAGATGCAATGAGGGTATAAACAAATTTATCATTTTTTGTAAAAATTTCCAATGTAAAACATAAATTTCTGTTGTCTTAATGACTCAGATTTGACATGATAATTTTTACACCCATTTTTAAAAGGGGTAACTTACATGAGAGCAGTACTTAGCTCAAGATAAAGAACATGATTGTGCTCAATAAATGGATAAATATACGTCTATAAACTTCAAATACTCAGGGTCACGTTGTCTACACATATTTGTATTACAGTTGAGATACAAATGTAAATCTTATGTGTATTTCTTGGATTTTTGATCTCTCCATATAGCATAGTTATATTGGCTGTTGGTATTTTTTCTACTACTTACAAAAGCATTAAGGATGTCAATGTTTTCTAGACTTGTGGGAAAATGCTAGAGTTGTCAGTTAGGTATGAACTTACATGGGTAGCATGATTTTCCTACAATTTTTATTACGACACCAAATTCAACAGAAATTACTGAATCATTTGTTTTACCATTAGGTTGACACAGTTTAGTTCAGTTGATATGAAGAAAAGAAACACCTTAGATTCCATGGTAGTTAACACAGAATGTCATTTATTAGACACTGACTACGTGCATAGCATGGACTTTTAGATTTAAAAAGTATCCACACTTTAGGAAAGGTAAATATTCTCCCGAAAGGCTCAGATAGGCATCCAATCTTAAGTTATCTGAAAAATAAATTTGTTGCCTGGAAAGTTTTCTTCACTTTAGAGTTTTAAATTTTCCTAAAGTTATTTCAAGTGACCCTGATGTAAGGTAATCTGTAATAAAACAAACACCTGTAGTATTCTAAATCATTCTTCCAAAGGACAGAAATCAAGGCTGTACCTCTAAATGATGTAACAGAAAAAATGACCATGTGTGAGATACAGTGCAGGTGATAAGAAAGTGTATCAGTGCTCTGATGGAAGATAACACGGGAAACCAAAATCCTATCCTCTCAGCCCACATTTCGTAAATGAAAAACACAGCAGTAAAACGGCTGGCTCTGTTGCTGAACTCAAAGTTGCCCAAACTCAGGAGCACCCCCACTCAGGCCCCTGCTAACAATTCACCAATATTCCTCTCCTAAAGCCCTCTTCCTGGACCCAGCACTGGCATGTAAGTCACATCGGAGGACCCAATTACTTTCTCTGGAGAAAGAAATAACGATTACCAAATTTGGTCTGAAGTAACAATGTAGATGAGTTAATATCCCTTCACTTACTCTCAGTTTTCTTCTTTCTTTTATCTAACTCTGGATATTGAGTTTTATTTTCCTTGATAAATTTTAAAAATGTTTATTTGGTTCTTACACAGTAGGAACTGGACTTTCAATGTGTTATTTCACTTAATCCACACAGTAACAATGTGGGTTAATATTCAGTACAGAGAGAAACATGCCTAGTGACAGAGCAAAACAGCTAATAAATTTCAGAAAGCAAAATTGAGTCCAGGTCCGGCTGAGTTCAAATATCAATTGATACTGTCCTACCATAATAATAATAACAATAGCTACTGAATGAACATCTTTTATTTCTCTGTCTATAGATCTTTATAACCACTATAGATTGAGAAATGAAGACTGGAAGGGAATGGTAAAGAAGTCTAACCACTAATATGTGTAATATGCCATTTTTCTGCCTGTGAGCTCCTTCTCACATTCATTGCTGGGTAATTCCTGTTTATACTTAGTAATTCAATGCAGATATTACTAGCTCTATTTTCAGTAGATGCCCCTCTTCACTGTACTTTTTTTCTTATAACAGTTACCATAATTAATTGCCATGTATTATAAATTAATTTACATTATAAACTCTCTAAATTATCAGCTCCTGGGGAATGGGGATGGTGTCATATTTCTCTTTCCTCAGCAAGCTGCAAATGCCTCACCTCTTGAGCAAAGAACAAATGATAACTGGTCACATACTTGGTTGTCTTATATACACAGATTCCAGCATTTGGGTTTCTCATATTGGGGATGTGCTTACTTGCATACACTAGTCATTTTGCCAGATCAGAACTGGAAGCCTCTGAGCTAGAAGTTGCCATTAGTATCCTCCTTCACCTCATACCACAATTATTTTAATTGAATTTTGAAGGTTTAAGTACATTCTAATAACCTGTACCATTCTAAATGATTACAACCCAATATGCACATCTGTGATACCTTCCTAGCAGCTGTAGGTATTTGAATCTGCTACTTCTGCTCTAGATAGATATTCCTTCATTAACCTAACTATGAATATGTATATTATGTATCTAATGGGTTAGCCCATTTGGTTTAATGAGAATTTGGATTCAATCCCAGAATCAGTTATGTTTTATCTGATCCCTGTCTTTGCTTTATGTTTCTAAACCATCAGTATTATAAATGTATAAATTTCTTCAACACAATTCCATCCTTACTAGGAAAAACAGTAACAATGACAAAATAACAAGCAAACAAAACTTAGCATAGAATCTGCTGTGTTTGATAGTGATTTCCTTTCTGTAGAACTGCTGTTATACTTTTAGAAATTAACTTTTGCTTGAGCAGATATATCCAAGATTGGATTCCCAAATCATATTACTGCTAATAATCAATATTTCTTAGAAATGAGTGTACTTCTTAGACTTTAATGTGTTTGACCAAATTTCCTTTGGCTTGATTGTGAATTACTGTTATTAATCAGTGATATTACTTATGTTTCAAAGTACTTAAATTAATATATTCTTTAGTCCAGTGGCCAGGATTCTTGTTTTTGTTGTTGTTGTTCAAAATCTCCAAAGTATTTATGACTCTTACATATAATGCCTTTGATTTTGAAGCAATGACTAAAATAATCATTATGATTCATGTCATGAACTGTAAGGAATGATTATTTCCGGTTTTTATCCATCTTCTCGAGAGAGGTCAGGAAGATAAAAATGTATTGCTTCTTTGAAAGACTCGGGTATAATAGGATAGAATAACAGAGTCTGATTCTTCACTTATAGCTAAGCTTGGAATAATAACAGATCCTTCAAAAGTTCTCATGGGAAGAAAGTCTCCTTGAACTCCTTTTGTAGGGGAAGAGGGAGATTGCAGAGATGAGAGAATTATCCAGTCTTTCTAACATTTACTTAGTTATTCTTATTCAGTAGTTTAGAGCTGAAGTGAATGCATTTCATAATATGGTATTAAAATGATAATATATTAAGGTTTAAATAACATTTAGGGAAAGAAGTATTATACTAAAGGGTTAGCTTCTAAGCATTTATGTAAGGTATTGTCAGTGAGGATTGCAATGCTTTTAAATTAACTTTGAAAAATTATGGAATGATTTTTAGGAGTGTGATATTTGACATTAATACATTCCTATTATGCACCTACTAAGTATGTTATAGTGCTGGCCACGCTAGGCCCCACTTGGAATAAAGTGACACTACTACCAAAAATACCCTTTGTGGTTTCAGATAGTTTATAGTAGTTTGCTTTGGATATGTATTTCATATGTTCTCTATATTAAATTAAAATAATGGTCACTTGTCTATTAACAAAGGTAATATATGAGTTTTGTAGCACACATTAGTAGTAGTAATATAGTAGTCCATTTATATAAGTATACACTGTATTTTATTTCCATTCTCCTGTTGTTTGATATTTATTTCATCATAAAGTTTCATTTTTGTTAGAATAGACAATTATGTGATGAACATCTACTAAAAGTAAAAGTGTTGGGTCAAAGGCAAGCATATTTTAAAAGTTTTAAATTTTTATACATATTGGCTAAAGTATATCCAATATATATTCTACCAACTTTAAATTCCATTCTATCTGGAATTCATTTTGTATTGTTTATAATAGAAATATCTTACTGTTTTTAGTAGTCAGGAAACTAACCAGTACCATTAGAAGTTCATCTTTCAGCAATCTGAAATGTCACCTTTATATTAATTTAAATCCTATACTTTTTCTACTCGGTTTCATTAATCATCTTGTCTTTTCTTGTTCTAGTACCACATTATTTTAATTATTACAGTTTCAAGGCCAGTTAATATTGAATAAATTACTTCATACATTAAAATCACATTTTTGATTTCTTTTTCTTTTTTTTTTTTGGTCCAGATCCTTATCCAGATGATGCAGGAGGTCATAAAGGGGTATGATAAGGACATACTTAAGTCACCCTGCTGTAACACCTTCCAAATATATCTTTTCTTGAAAAAAGGTCACCTATTATATTGTAAATGTATGCAGACTACTTTTCATAATGTATGGAAATTTTAAGCCTTGGCAAAAAGCTGCCTGTAATCTATTTCTTAAAGAGAACAAAAATGGGATGGGTAGTATTTTTGAATTGTGTTGGAAACACAAAGGCTATGTGACATACAGATGAGTGGAATCACAGTTGTATTTTAACTTCTCCACTTTCTAGCGTGTACCTTTGTTTAATCTTTTTTTTTCTTTTATAGTTTATTGTCAGGTTGGTTTCCATACAACAACCAGTGCCCGTTATAACAAGTGCCCTCTCCTATGCCCATCACTCCCCTTCCCCTCTTCCCCACCCCCATCAGCCCTCAGTTTGTTCTCAGTATTGAAGAGTCTCTCATAGTTCGCCTCCCTCCTTCTCCCCAACTATTTTTCCTCCTCCCCCTCCCCCATGGTCCTCTGTTACGTTTCTCCTGTCCCACAAATGAGTGAAAACATATGGTATGTGCCCTTATCTACCTGACTTATTTCACTTAGCATAACACCCTCGAATTCCATCCATGTTGTTACAAATGGCCAGATTTCATTCTTAACCTTATGAGCTTCAATTCCCAGTAAAGTCAGGGATATGAATAGTTCTAATGTCTCTTTTCCTAGTAGGCACTCAAAAAAGGTTGATGATATTTTTATTGTGTGCCTTTGGATTCCCAAAATGTGACAAACAAGGAGAACATAGGATAGAGATGGACAACTAGGCTTCTAAACATTTAAAATGGGTTTGGCGGTGATAGACTCATACTAGATTCAGACTAGGAGAAAGTCTGAGAGCAATCAATAGAAAATAGGGAAACTTGTGTTTTTTAAGCTTTACATGCATTTTCTGCCTTTACAAAACCAATTGTATAAACCACAAGAATGCAATTTTAAAGTATTTAAGTGTGTTAAAAGAGAAAAAAAACAATTAGAGTGTACTAATGGAGAAAAATAATGCTTAAGTGTGGAGAGTGAACCTAACATTGAAAGAACAAAGAATAAACATTTCTGAAACTCTTGATAGGTCATATTTTGACCTAAACATTTAAAGTTAGAATTTTTTGTGTGATTTCATCAAGAATGAAATTGCAGTAAAACATTGGGTTGTAAGCATAATTTGTTCCAGAAACATGCTTGTAATCCAAAGCACTTGTATATCCAGGCAAATTTCAAGAACCATTGGCTCAGATGTGATCATGTGACATTCGGTGCCACGTACTAATTGTATTGCAAGACACTGCACATTTATCAAGTTAAAACTTTAAAAAAAATGTTTTTTGTAGTTTAGTTTTGAGACAGAAACAAAGCACAGGTGGGGGAGGGGCAGAGAGAGAGGGAGACATAGAATCTGAAACATGCTCCAGGCTCTGAGCTGTCAGCACAGAACCTAACGCAGGGCTGGAACCATGAAACCATGAACCGTGAGATCGTGACCTGAGCTGAAGTTGGATGCTAACTGACTGAGCCACCCAGGTGCCCCAAGTTAATACTTACTAGAAATGTTAGCTCATCTTGCAGAACACTTGCAGAACAAGTTACTGAAAATCCAAGGTTTCATTGTACTATGTTTAAAAGAAAAAAACAAGGGTGAAGAAAGAGGGAGAGAAACAAAAAGAAAACAATAAAAGAGAGGTGTGTCGGCATATTTATTAGCCTTGGTGAGTCGGGCTGGCCAGAGTTCTAGAGCAGGCTTAAGGCTGCCATATTGATAGGAGCTGAGACTTGGCCTCTGCCCTGCTTTGTCAAGGAGACTTCAAATCACAGTCCCCTGAGCTTTAGGATGGTAGAGGAAGCAGCTGAGCAGCATGCTCTGTTGTGGTGAGAAAAATAAACCCTTGGCCAAAGGCACAGGCAGCAAGCTTCCAACCAGCCCAGCCCCCAGCTCTGTGGAGTGGCTGTCAACTTTGATTAGCTCTTGTGACTCTGAGACTCCTCCATTCTATAAATTGCTCCATCCCCTCAGCGCTCCTTGTTCTTCCTATTGGTGGCTCCCTTTACTGTGTGATGAGCTGTCACAGCTGGTTGATCAGACTGCCACCCAATCAGCTGCTCCTCTTAGCCAGACCCCTGACTGACCTTGTTCTGTCTTTGCCTGTCCCGTCCTTTTGATCCTCCTGCAGCTGAGTCTCCTACCCCTGCTGTCTGATCCCACTGCTTGTCTAATCAGCCTGGTAGACAGTTTGATTAGCTGCTCCTTCTTCTCACCCGGCCAACTCTTCCTGCTGCTACCAGCTGTGCTCGGGGGCCTTCTAGTTCTCACGATGAATTCCTTCTGACCCTCCGTTAGTGCTGCTGGCTGATGGACTTTCTCCTTTTTCTCAGCAGTGCTCTGATCAGCTGTCCTTCTGCCATGGTCCTCTGATCAGTCTCATGATATCTTCCCTTTCTGTCTCCTATAAGATTTTCTTGCTGTTAATTGAACCACTCTGGTCCTGTGGCAGGCACTTTTTCATTTGCCTTGCAGGCTGGGGTTACTTCAGAGGCTACATTTGCCAAGTAATAACATTTTAATGCAAAATTCCGGTGCCCAATTCACAGCGTCCCTCAAATCCCAGTAGCTCGCATTGTGATTTGACTCTTTGTATCTAGTGAGCTGTTTAATTCATGGGACAGCCTGAATTCCAGCATATTGCAACTAGCTTTTGAGTTGTTTCCTGAGCATCTTCTACCTCATTTTCCTTTCTGTAATACTTTGTTTATTATAGTAACATTTTCAGACTGATAAATTCTATGGATTCAAATTCCATATTTTTACCATCTGCCTGTGTGACCTGAGACAAGTAACTTAAACTCTTTGGAACTTAACTTCTTCATCTCTAACACTATTTATTCAACTAGCAGTTAATGAGTAACTCCTAGAAAGCTTAGAAAGATGAGAGTACATCTATGAAACAAAATATTCAAGGTCTCTGAATATCTAGAATTTACATTCGAGAGTGAAAGTAACAGACATAAGCAAGCAAATAAGAAAAACTCCCAAAGTGGCAAATGCTACAAGGAAATAAAATAGGGTAATAGAAGAGAAAGACTTGGGATGGAGGGACTAATTTAGATAGGATAATCAGGAAAGAGATCCTTGAGAAGGCAATATTTGAGCTAGCACCTAAAGGATGAAAGAAAGGCAGGCATGTAATAATCTGGGGGAATAACGCAATGAGCAAAAACAGAACAAAACAAAACAAAAAACATGCAAGAGCTTGGCAAATAGAAGAACATAGAGAAAGCCAGAATGTCTGGAACATGGTGAACAACAGAAATTGGTATGAAGTAAAAATCAAAGAAGTAGGTAAGGTCCAGATTTTGCCAACAAGGAAAGGTGTGTTAGGGTGCTGAATTTTATTTTAATTGTAGTGAATAGTCATTGGAGTCTTCCTCTAAATCAGTGTTGTTCAATGGAAATTTGTGTTTTGATAAAAAATGTTTTATATTTGTATTGATACAGTAGCCACTAGTTATATGTGGCCATTGGGCTTTCAAAATGGAGCCAAGATGACTGAGGAACTTGATATTTTATTATTTTTAATTCTAATTAATTTAAATATAAATGGCCACTTGTGGCTAGATATAATGTGTGCTATAGATAGATAAGGGTTGGCTTAGATAAAGAATTTTCTAATCTTTTGGTCCATCTAGCACCCACCTCACAGGAGCAAGGAGTCTAAGAGAGTTGGGTTTGGGGTCTTTTCCTAGCTAAATAATATCAAGTCTGTTTTTATCTGTTCTTTGAAGAAATTGCCTTTGGGTCTTTCAAGGAAAACTGCATTTGGAAAAGGATAGGCTACTTAAAAAAAGTGTAGATACCATTTAACTCTAGATTAACATCACCGTTGAAATCAAAGCAAAATGAATTTAAATACTAGCTATACCACTTGCTAGCTGGTTGCCATGCTGAATGTGTCTCTCCAAAATTCATGTGTTGAAATTCCACACCAAGGTGTTAGTATTAGGAGATAGGGTTTGGGAGAGGTTATTAGGTCATAAGGATGGAGCCCTTAGGATTGGAATTTCTGTTCTTTATAAAAGTGACAAAGAGACCCCACAGAACTCTCTTATCCCTTTAAGATAATGAAAAGACACCATCTATGAATCAAGCCTTCACCAGACACTAAGTCTGTCATGGCCCTCATCTTGGACTTGCCAGCCTCTAGAACTGTGAGAAATATATTCCTGTTGTTTTTCATTCATCTAGTCTCTGGTACCTTATTATAGCACCTCAGAGAGACTGAAATATAGTTAGAACACAAAACATTACCTTAGTTTCCTTACCTCTAAGGGGAAATAAAATAAAACACCAACTTTTTAAGTCACTTGTGTTGATGAATGGAGATAACACAAGTAGAGTGTTTAACAGAGTGCTAAAAC